>NC_052500.1:77724143-77929211 GCF_016617805.1 Bactrocera tryoni
AAAATATAAAAAAAAATTATAAACAAATTACAAAAAAAAAAATTAAATAAATATTTTAAAAAACTAAAACACTAAAAATAATAATAAATTATTATCATATAAAAAATACAAAAAAAATAATAAAAATATACAATAAAAAATTTCTAAAAACATAAAATAAAAACAAAACAAAATTAATTAAATATATAAAATATATATTTCAAACAACCAAAAATTGCCCACGAAACAGTATCGCGGAGATCAGCACCCATTAAGAAGAACAATAAAATACGCTCAAAACAGCCGCGTCTTTCCAAGAAAGTGAAATTTATCAGTAAGTATTCCAAAAATATTGTAACATTGGGATTTACGAGGGCTGTCTGATAAATAACCGACCTCAACGTGAAGCTAGCGACACATCTAAAAAAAGGTTTCTACTTCAAATTGTGCATATTATAATAGCTACTCGCCAAAATTTCAGAAATTTTTCTTGCGCAATTATCTGTTGACAGTCGTTTTTGTGAGTCTATTTCGGTGATTTCCCCAAAATGGAAAAAATTGAATATCGAGCTGTAATTAAATTTTTATTTTTGAAAGGCAATACGCCTTCACAAATCAAAGATGAGTTGGACTCTGTGTATGGTGACTCTGCACCATCGTTTACCACCGTAAAATTTTGGGCAGCTGAATTTAAACGTGGTCGCAGGAGCTTGGAAGATGATGAACGTCCTGGGCGTCCAAAAACTGTAACCACTAACGAAAACATCGCTAAAGTTCATCAATTGGTACCAGACGACCGCCGGATTAAAGTTAGGGAAATAGCTAAGATTATGAAGATGTCAAAAGAACGTGTTTGTCACATATTAAACCAAGATTTGGGCATGAGAAAGCTATCCGCGCGTTGGGTGCCGTGCGCGCATGAACATTTCTAGCGCTCTGTTTGGAAGGGTTGCAGAGATGGGAGCATCGCTGGGAGAAGTGTGTGGAGTTACAAGGAGACTATGTAGAAAAAAAAAAAATATTTTGAAAAAGTCGCGTGCATCATGGTTAGGTCGGT
The DNA here is from genome assembly GCF_016617805.1 of Bactrocera tryoni. Taxonomy (NCBI): domain Eukaryota; kingdom Metazoa; phylum Arthropoda; class Insecta; order Diptera; family Tephritidae; genus Bactrocera; species Bactrocera tryoni. The sequence goes on from NC_052500.1 coordinate 77,725,180, forward strand.
TATTTATCAGATAGCTCTTGTACATCATAAATATGTATATTTCTTTTATATTACATACATAGCTATTTTTCAAAATTTATATACATACATATATTTTTAACCATTAATATAGCAATAAATTACACTGGCTTTAACTAATTTTGAGTCCTCTGATTGCAGACCTGATTTTGGGTATACTTTGTTAGCTGGTACGAAAATATCGGTCACATTTTTCTCATTAGGTCTCGTTAAACATATAAGAACATATAAGAAAAGATAAAAACACATATTTTTTTAAATTATTAATTTTATTAATTTATTTTATACGCATAGAAACATTTTTTCTGTGAGTTTCTTAACACAGAACGGGCTTCGCTTTTTCCCCCGTCTGGAAAACACGATGATTGTTAGTTGATTCGACTTACAAAGCACGCCCAGGGTTTAGTGAGAATTTCGTGGCAATCACGCATAAGTCCTCAGCAATAATCGGCCGTCATATGATTACCCCATCAGCCTTGGTACCTGTGCTCTGTTGTTTTTATGTCTTGATTTTTAATAAAATCGAAAAAAATTTAAATATATATTGTAGGTAAAACAAATCTTTCAACTGACATCTAGTAGCAGTAATAAAGTTTATTCTACTTACCTTACCGACTACAGATATGGACAGAGTTTTTTTTAAACCAAAAATGTTTTCTTGCGCGTCAGTGTTATTATACATACAATGTAGTCTTGAAAAATCCTCAATTTGCTTTTAAAACTAAACAACGCAAAAGAGTTTCAAAAAATTGGTGACCTCACAGATCACAACAGAAACAAACTACATTGAAACCGTGATCTTGAAGACTAAAGAATTTTCGATTCATTGTTGGAAAAAAAATTTTAAATTTAACGAATTTATGTTTTATGCAATATAAGAGGCCTTAAAAAACTTAAACTGACCACTTTAGTTCAACAAATAAGTTTTACTTATCCCAAATTTCTAAAAAGTACATAAACCTATATTCAGAACTAGCCAAAAACGAATTTTGCATTATGAAACTACTTTGAGTTTGGCCCACTGAGTACTTTAAAAGAGCATTTTAATGCGCACACAGTTATCAGACAAAGTTTCTACTAAGTAGTTTGTGGGTTAAAGTCTGACAAAGATCGAATATAAATACACAAAAAGTGTTGTAGGCACTGTATACTTTTATACCTTGTGCGGCTATAAGTTTTGTTACAAATTCAGACCGTCATAAACACAACAAAAGCCAATACTCATTCGCAGTTCCGAATGCCGAAAACTATAAATGTAACCACCAAAATCGTACATTTTAAGGGGGTATTCTGGTTTAGAAGCCTGAATTTTAGGTATTAATTTTGACGCGATAAAAAAATCAAAAATTATTTTGACTATCCATTTTTTTTTACATGCTTTTTATTGATATTCTAAGAATACAAAACAAATAATAGAAGATAAAGAATTAAATTTAAAAAAACCTGCAGGTCGGCGAAGTAGAGACTAATGAAACAATGGCTGGACCTGGTGTGCAGGATATAAATCCTTTCTGTGACCTAAAATGAAAATTTATGCGAAATCCGTGAAGAGTAAAAGTGTAGTTATCGCACTACGAAACGTTTTAAAAAAAAAAAATTACAAAATGGTGGAGGTCGAAAAAGTTTCGTATTTTCCGTTTTTTTTGTGGTTCGGAATTAAAAAAAAAAAATCTTCCGAAAGCACTTCGTAGTGCGATACTATAATGTATACGAAAGTTCTGTGTAAAATTTCATCCGAATCGGTTAAGTAGAACTTGAGATATCATACCGTCTCTAGAAGAGTAGTTATGAGAAAAACGAGTTTAAAGTTTAAGAACTAGTCGCGCGCAGTCGGAGTCGGAGTCACAAAGTGAGCTGTAACTTGGAAAATTATTTGAATTTCGAAAAATCCACTTAGGGACATTTTCTTGAAGGGTTTACTATAAAAATATGCAAAAAAAATCGATTTTTTCGAATTTCTAAACCAGAATACGCCCTTAATCCCCTAACGTCACTAACTCAAATACTATTTTCACATTTATTTCATAAAGCTCTTGTGGTGTGATGTGATGTGGTGTGCGGTTTTCTAAATGAAGCACCTGGAATATTTGCTCTTCAGTTAGAATGCTGACGATATCTTTTAATATCCCGTCTTTTTCCCGTCTTCGATACCATTATTGGGAATTTTTACGTGAAAAAAAAAACAATTTTAGAGAACACTTCAGAACACAGAAATCGAATAGAATTCATACATCAGATTTTATACTATGATATGCCACAAAAAGTGATAAAAGAAGTATGTATAAAGCAGTATGCATTAATGACATAAAACTGTATGTGTGGCAAAAAAAATATTTTCAAAAATAACCACGTTATCTTTCAATACCAGCAATAATTAGCCACTGTAGTTATTTTTAGAATTAAATTGCGCTTTCTCTGAAAACCAACTTTTTCATTAATTGAACTTCTGTGCATTGTGACAAAATTGGTATGAAATATTAATCAGGTTCTAGCCTCAAATATTTAACACACATTCTAATTGTGTCTTTAAAGTAAATGTCTGCCTCGCGTGACCTTATGTAATAATTCAACGGAAATATTTGTCAACACAAAATAATGTGCCGTATTTTTTGCCGCTGCTATTTATTTAATTTTCGTTAGATTACAATAAAAATAGAAAGAAATATTTTTACTAATTTACTTCGCTTTGATTTCAACTGCTTTAATATTCGTGATAGATTAGGGCCTCCTATATTTAGGTATATTTAAAGCTCATTAAATGAATTGCTTAGTAGAAAGCTGCGCCTAGGTAGCTTACTAACCCACCACCCAGCTTGTGGTATTTGCGTCATATTGCAGACAACTTAATTGACACAAGAACGGAGAGAAAGAAGAAAAATGTTAACTTCGGTTGCACCGTAACTAGCATAACCGTCACAAGTTAAGAAGTTTCTAGACAAAAGTTTGATTTTTATGGTGCACTTTGTATGGCAGCTATATGTTATAGTGGTCCGATCGGAACAATTTTTTTGTACTGTTACCTTAGAAAATAATATGTGCCATATTCCATGAAGATATCTCGTCAAATGAAAAAGTTTCCCATATAAGGACTTGATTTTAATCGGTCAATTTGTATGGCAGCTATATGCTATAGTGTTCCGATCTGAACAATTTCTTGGGAGATTTTAGCATTGGCTTGGAAAATAATGCACCCCAAATTTCGTGAAGATATTTTGACAAATAAAAAAAGTATCCCATACAAGGGCTTGATTTTGATCGCTCAGTTTGTATGGCAGCTATAGGCTATAGTCATCAAATATCGGTGATTCCGACTAATTAGCAGCTTCTGGTAGAGAAACGGACGTGTGCAAAATTTCAGCACGATATCTCAAATACTGATGAACTCGAATTCGAATATGGCAAACCTAACAAGGTTACAACCTGTTCTGTGTATAAAAGAGGTGATGTGGGCAACCCTGTCACGTACGCACATTTGCAGTGTACACTTTTTGAAGAAACTTAATAATGCATACATCTACTTATGCATGTGTTTTAGTTGTTGTTGTAGTGGTGTCGATTAATTTGAGGTGGCAATGGGGCGCCGTTAACGGTGAACGTAGCGGCAAATGGTTATTGTCGGGCGATTACCGCACGTACAATGAATTGTGTTGTAGTGTCTAGTGCAGGGGTGGGCTTTATATTTACTGTTATGCTGATAATGTCTGCCGACCAGTCAGGCCAATGTCAAAACTTAACGGGCGCTGCCGTGGACTTCAAGCGTGTGTTGGCTTGTCGTGACGTCTCTGAAGCTGCTTTCTTTGCTGCGTTTTCTTCCACCTTTTTTTTTGCTGTTAACTGTTCGTCTCCGACGGTGTGTCATAAAATGGCGTCCTGTTTCATGTCTATGTCCGTACCTGCTGTAGCATTTACTTGACTACAACAACAACAACAACAAAAATCTGGTAACATTATTACACAACAAAAGAAAGGTAAAAATAAAAATGAAAAGCAACAACAGCAATGCCTGCCAACGGAGACACCAAGAAGGAAGTGCGCTTGCAATGAAAGCGGCGCAAAATGCTAAAAATAAAAGGACAAACACACCGAGGTAAAGTTGGCTTATTATTATGCCCCAGGGTGTTGTTTGCGCTGTTGTGGTTGCCAGCGTGTTTGGCGTGCGTCAAGGGCGGTTGCGGAGGTGGCAACAGCGAGCCAATTGTGTTATTAAAAAGCAAAATGCAGGCGGCAAAGTTAGAAATGTAACATTGTATGGGTAAATGTGTCGCTAAGCCAGTGTGTTTGGGTTAAAAAATGAGGGTCCACTGTTGTTTGTTGCATGTGGCGGCAAGCAAAACTTTTTTATTCGTTTTTGTTTTGTTTTTGGCCAGGTAATGGCTTAGTACGTACATGAGTCATCTACTAAACTGTTGTTATTTTGTTTACGGCTACTCGGCTTGCTTTGTAGTATTCGACGTGTAAGCGCCCATTATGTGTAGTCTCCATCGTATAAGAGGCTTTAACAACTGTCCGAAGCGTCTGGCCGGCGCCATGAAAATCTATAGTTTGGCGCATTGCAAAGCTACACCGTTACAGTGTGTATGTAGTCATTCACATAACTGTAAAAATATATCCTTTCTGCCATCATTTACTCGAGTAAATGTACGAGGCCCTTGTTGTAATGAGCCTTAAACGCAGCTAGGCGCTCTTATTTGAGGACATTACGTGTATTAACGCTTATGAAATAATGATTTTCGTTAGTTTTCCAGCTTTGTTGACGATGAAGCAATGGATAGTGGTGCAAATACACACTAACTTTCACTTAATTTAGAGGCTTTGTTGTTACATAACATAATTTAATGGTTTTGAAATTTTGTTTTTGAAAAAATGTACGGAAGTTGAGACAGATTTTGAAGTGCCCTTCAAATATGTGAAGTTCAAATTACTATTTTATTGGTTCTTTATTACTTTCCTTATGATCTTGCCAAACGAGTGCTTTTTTTCCGAGGAGTCACCGGAAATGGCGTCGCAATGGTCGAATTTTAAATATTTTTTGTTTTTTTTTTTTTAATTTCAGAATTTCTTTGTTAATATTGTATGTTTGCAACAACAAAAAATTCTAATAAAATATTTAATTTTTATATGATAAAAAAATTGTTGAAAACAGGTTTTTTTTTACCCGAGGAAACCCATGTAAACCCTTAAGAAAAACTTATGCACTTATATTGTTCAAAGCATTGCCGATCTGAAACTATAACATTATCCTATCTTTCTGACGATTTTTGGAATGAATCCCAACAGAAGTGTGCTGGCTTGGTCAAGAAAGAATCAAGCTAATTTTTTATACCCTGCTCTGAGCCATATTCAAGTACGTACGTTCTCCGACGACCAAAGCAAGTGGTAGTCAGAATGGGCACATTCTGGGCTATAGGGCTGATGAGACAAAACCTCCCCAATAGTTTTTTAATCGGTTTTCCAACATGAGTCTAAGTGTTGTCATGGTGGAAAACTATTTTTTCGTGTCTCGTCGGGAATACTGGCTGATTTTCGGCAATCACTCACTTCAATTCGATAAGTTTTTTCGTTAGCGTTTCTTTTTCTTCTTTATTGGCGTGGACACCGCTTATGAGTTTATAGCCGACTCTTTTCATTGGTAATTTTATTTTTTTTTTTGCGTGGCGGGTTCCAAAATCAGCGCACAACTCCGGAAGGGAGTTCCGAAGAATCTAAGAGCTTTTTTTGTGTTTGGCAACAAGTTCATCGAGTAATATTTTAAGTTCCTTATCTTTAAACTTTTTTGGCAGTCCTGGGTGGTCTTCTTTCATATCTTCAAATTTGTTTTGGCAGTCCTGTGTTACTTCTTTGTCCTCCAAGCCAAAATTACTACTTTTAAATCGTGCAAACTTTTGGAACGTTCACTCAACTATAGCATGTTCACTACAAACTATCATCAAATTACAAGACTTTCGGCTGAGGTTTTTTTGATATTGAAGGTATGAAGTGGAACTTCTTGCAAAAACACTTTTTCAGGCACAAAGTTCGACATATTGGGATACAAAAATTACTTTTGTCTACGCTTCAAATGACACATCCCGAAAAAGACGCACAAGAACTGTAAATTTTTAATGAGTGTTCGGTATATGGATTGGAACAATGGAATAATAATTATATTACGCCAATTCTTGGCAAACCGCTTGAATTATAGAATTGTAATTACAGACATAACGCCAGATTTCCAATATTATATAGTATAAAGCAACAACAATTCTCCAAGTTTTCTACTAGCATAGCGATTTTACTTCAACTTGAAGAGTATAATGAAATTCGCGAGTTTCCTTCTGAGTTGATGAGAGCGAGTTCATGTTTAGGCTTAGTTCTTGAACCTATTCGATACAGAAAGCATATTTCGATACAATATACATACATAGTATAACGATAACGTGTTGTGTTAATTGAAAAAATGGGAAGAGAAGAAAGGAATGGTATTTTTAAAATGTTGAGTCTCACTTGAAGAAATATGGTATGCTGTACTAAGATATATGGAAGCAATCAGCTTTTCCTAATTTATTATTTACTTTTAATTTAATTTAAGTGAAACTGCTGAAATTTTATCATATATAACATTTCCAAAACTCGAACTTCAAAAGAATCCGAAAACTCGAACTTTTAAAGCCTAATAAAACTGATCTAAAGATATCCAAAACTTCAGTTGAAGCTCATATTACCGTTAAAAGCTGCTTTTCAGTTTCATCGGTCTAAGTATATATCTTTGTGCCGAAGTATATTAAGCGTTGAGCTATCCTGCTGTCTATCTCGTCAAAACCAGGTAGCAGAACTTACTATTAGGAGACTCACATCTTGTCATAACACATCGTAAAATCATAAAATTATAAGTTTTTCGATGTATATATGTAAATTACAATTATCAATATTATGTTTTCGGTTCTTTATAGCTTATAACTATACGGATATAAGACGGTATGAAACCCCTATGCATAAAAATGATGCTTATAATAGACGCTTAGCTAAGCTTTTCCACGTATGTGGCGTGCTATTTGATCTATCTGACAAACGGATGGGCAAAGCACTTGCTAACCCGATATTGGATTTGTGATTCCTCGAAGCCTTTGGGCAGAAACATGAAAAAAATACAATTTTAAATTATCGTTTGCCTATGAGTTATTGCATTTTGCTAAGGTAAAGCATAGAATTATTGCATAAGGCTTAAACTTGACTAGGCAGGCATTAGAAAAAAAATTTATAATTTTAAAAGTAGGTGCCCTTTGTGTTGATCCACTTCCAACCATCTTAAATTAACAAGACTAAAAAAAAATACTTCAAAATAAAAAACTTTTCTACCAGTCCTGTTTTTTCATGGTAAAAAAAATCTGTATAAAGTTCATTGAAATCTACCGCGCGGCTTTAGATTCGAGAACCCTGTGCTAATTATCTATTAACTCGAAAAGTGTTTGTCGTATTTACTTCAAATTATGAGAGAATATTTCCAAGTTATTATACTTTAAGACTTTTTGAAAATTCTGACTATCCGCAAGCTCTAAATATAGAAGTCTTCCGTGAAATGTCGATATTAGTGAGTACCGCATTCTAGTAGTTATAAAGTCTATGGCTTCTTATTGTGTTTATCGCTAATTAAAATAAATAAACAACAAAATACTGGTCCTAAAAGGTTATATGCAGTTAGAAGGCCGAAATAGGCGAATTTTTCAGATTTTTTCTGAGAAAACTTTAAAATTTATTGATCCCAACAAATTGAACTCATATTATGGTATATTCTAACTGTACTTTAAGACTTAGTATTAGTAAAAAAAATTAAATTGAAAAGGAACTACAGCTGATCTCCGGGAGCTCCTCTCAAATAAGACGCTTTCCGGTGACCGACCACTATATCTCTGAACTGGATCCTTTGAAATTAAGTAATTAATCTAGTATAATGAAGAAAGAAATAAGCAAAATAAAATTTTTTGACAAACAATTTTTGACGACAAAAAAATTTCGGCCTTAAATTGTTTTGATAAAATATTTATCGGTGAGAAAAAATCGTCAATACATTTTTTGAAAATTTTAACTATATATAACCTCTTACTAATGGGTTGTCAAAAAAGTCTTGCGGTATTTTTATTGATTTTTTTTCTATTGAAATTGAAATGAATTTTTGATGACTCATGCCCAGCTCTTGACCGATGCTACGACTGCTACTATGCCGGTCTCTTTCGACCAATTCAGCGATTTTATCGCAATTTTCGACGACAGGCCTTCCGGAGCGTGCCGCATCTTCGACCAAATCTACACCAGAACGAAAACGTTGAAACCATCGTTGTGCGGTGGAAATGGAAACTGTATCGGGTCCATAAACTGCACAAATTTTATTGGCGGCTTGAGATGCATTTTTGCCTTTATCGTAGTAGTACTGTAAAATATGCCGTATTTTCTCTTTATTTTGCTCCATGTTTGCGACGCTATAACTCACGAACGACTCAAAAGAAACGACAATCAATCAAACACGTGCTAGCGCGTGAAATGAGCTTTCCAAAAAGGTATAGCATGACCCGATGCGACGAATAAAAGTAGAACTACATGCTTTTAGCGCCAATTAGCGAAAATACCGCGTGACTTTTTTGACAACCTAATACAAGTAGTTGTTTTGATTATTTAAATAAACGACAATGTTTGAGCCAGTAAAAGAGTAATTTGCCGTAGGCTTCCTATGTGATCCGCAAGGGATGGTTATTAGCTTCTTCAGTAAATTATTTATGGAATTTCCTCAATTTGCGTGCCATTGCATAATAGTTATTTGTACACAGGAAAAACCGGCTGGTAGCGAAATGAATGAATTTCCTTGGCAAACATCTATTTTGGAACACATGCCTTTAAAAAAACATATTGAAAACCTTTGCTATCACTACATTGTCTGTGTGACACTTTTCATGTACATATGTATGTTAGTTGAATGGCTCATGATGTACACCCGATGTTTTATGCCACTCTAATGTTTATGTTCTCGAGAAAGTTAAGGGGTTACATGGGTTTCCTTGGGTAAAAACAGCCTTTTTTCTACAATTTTTTTCTCATATAAAAACTGAAATATTTTATTCGAATTCTTTATTGATATAAACATAATTTTTGGAAAAAAAATATTTTAAACTCGGCCATTGCGACGACAGTCCCGCTGTGTCCTCTAAAAAAACCGTCGGCAGGATAACTCCTTACAGGATCATCTAAAGGAAAAAACACGTGTTTTAGTTGAAATCTTAACTTATGTATAACTTGGACGAAGAAAAAACACTGAAACTTGGATTTTTGTCAGACATTTTTACAAAAAAAATTAAGATTTCTCGATTTTTTTTTTTAAATATTAGCAATCGAAAAAAAATCCTTCGTCCAAATCGTACGTACGAGGTGTGTTCAAAAAGTATCGCGACAGTTTGCTGACAGTTTTCTTCGATTGCAGGGGCGTGGTGCATCATGAGTTCTTGCCACAGGTAAGAACGGTCAATAAGGAATATTACCTGCAAGTTATGCGCAATTTGCGCGAAGCAATCCGCCAGAAACGCCCGGATTTGTGGAAGAACAAAAATTGGCTTTTGCACCACGATAACGCCCCTGCTCACACATCGTTGCTTGTGCGCGACTTTTTGGCCAAAAACAACACACTAATGATGCCGCAGCCACCGTATTCCCCAGATCTGGCCCCCTGTGACTTTTTCTTGTTCCCTAAACTGAAGAGGCCCATGAAAAGACGACGTTACGCTTCTCTTGAGATAAAGACGGCATCGAAGGAGGAGCTGAAGAAGATAAAAAAAAAATGATTTTTTGAAGTGCTTCGAAGATTAGAAAAACCGTTGGCACAAGTGTATAATACCTCATGGGTATTACTTTGAAGGGGACAAAATAGATATTCATGAATAAATAAATAATTTTTGAAAAAACACAAAATTCGCGATACTTTTTGAACACACCTCGTATATCTCAAAGGCCTGTGGAAATTTCATGAAGAGAAACTATGCCAACCGTCGTCAGAAACACAGTTTCGAGAAAAACGCGTTTAAAGACGGCGCACTTAGCCTTGCTAGCCTCGAGCGCACAAGTTCTCAAAGCTATATCTCCGTAACTATTACTCAGATCTTCTTGAAAATTTAGGACAATATTCTAGAGGTGTTTTACAATTTAATTAAACAATAAGAAATTAAATTTTTTTAAACCCGTAAACCCATGTAACCCCTGAACGCATCAAAACCTCTCATTGTCAGCACAAAACGTCTACAATAAAACTACTACACAATATTTTTAATATTTTTTATTAAATCAAATCTCAAAGAGGCCTTTAGAATTATATGCAAAAATAAAGTAAAAAAACCATGAACTTTTAAACGTCCCTCGCTATTTTTTTATTTTGTTCAGAACTTTGCATTTAGATTCCTCTACCAACATCAGCGTCTTTTTGGTTGTCTAACTAAGGTTTCTTTCAATATTATTTCATTTAAATGAAATATAAAATAGTTTTATATCTCAAGTTTCAGAGCAGCTGCAGACAAGCTTTCTTTTCGTATATTATATATGTTTGTATGTATAAATGTATGTATGTATATAAGTATATTCAGTAATTGTAGAATATCCATCAATTAGTCCGACAGAACATTAGTGAAATTGCATTTGTAGTTAAAACTTTCGAAACCCTGCGGCAAAACAATTATGATTATTTTGATTGTTATTGTTGTTTTCTTTTCATTGGACAACGGCAAACATAATTCGCCATTATAATCAAATTTTGCAAAAACTCATTTGCAAATTGAAATTTTTAGTGTTAACATACAGACATACATATGTATGTACATGTTCGTACATGTTTTTTTCTGCACTGTCAAGAAAAACAACTATCTGCCGGAGACAGCTGTAAAAACATTGAAATACAATTAAAATGTGCGCGTACTCGTACATAAATAGTCACGTATTTTAAGTGTGCGAAAATGAAAATTTTCAGTTAATTAAGATTTTCCACCGCAAACAGCGACAATTCAATTAAATTTTTAATAAATAGTGCAACCAATAACAATGCTCGTTGAAGTATTTACAAATAAAAATGCATAAAAATGATTGTGTTGTCATAACCGATATTTAATTTAATCCTTTTTCATTAATTGAAAATGGCACGAGTCACTTGCGGCCGCAAAGGTGCACGCAAGAAGGCCAATGGAGAACTTGCAAATTGAAAATTTATTTATTGAAATTGATTGGTTTATAATGTCATTAAATCACGGCTGAAAAATGATGTTTTATGGCAGGAAATTTATTTGAAATTAAGTGGAATAAGTTAACTAGCTCAAAAAAATATTAAATGTGATTACAGAGAGAGTATTAAATTATTAAATAAAAAATAAAATGACGTGAGGTAAATAATATGTGTTAAAATGCTAAAGCAATGGTTTTAAAAATAAAAAACATAAAGCAAGATAATTAAATTTGACATGAAAGTAATATAAAATGTGCATTGTCACATGCAAGAATAATAAGATCTCAGGATACATATGTAGGTGTTCTCAGGTGAGAAATCGCGCTTGGTTTAATAATATGAAGCCGTATATAGTTTGTGAAAACCTTACAATATTCTGTACAAAAATGAAAAGACAAGAAGAGTTTGGATATTATAGTGTTGCTTTGGACACTAAATCGTGCCGATTTTTACAAAGATATCTATCAAAAAGAAGTTTTTCATACAAGAACTTAATTTTGATCGGCCAGTTTGTAAGGCAAATATATGCTATAGTGGTCCGAAATCAGCGATTTCGACAATTGAGTAACTGCTTGGGCAGAAAATGGGAAACGCAAAATTTCAGACCGATATCTCAAAAACTGAGTGGTTAGTTCGCATATATACGAGATGGCAGACAGACAGGTTATGGCTAAACCGAAGCAGCTCGCCACACTCATTGTTTATACAGAAACTTTATAGGATCTCCAACTTCCTTTGCGGCGTTACAAACTTCGTTTCTGTATCAAAAGCAACAATAAGATGAGATAATGACAAAGATCTGAAAGAATTTCTGCCTTAAAAAGGGTTTTAATATATTCTTAATCCCTTCTAAGGTTATTTCTCTATTTGAGTTAAAGCGACATTTCTTAAAATAACTCCAAAAGCATCCCACTATTTTCGGAATTGATGGAAACTACGCCGCTCACATCGGAGTGGGAACGAGTTGGCTCTTCGTAGTCATCTTGCGGTGTAGCACTGGACCACAAATTTCTGCGAGATCCTACTGCCCTAGAGTACAACCTAGGAGATCTATGGAAATACTTTCTCTTAGCAAAGTTCATCTTGCCGCAATCGTAGGATTTCTTAAAGGACATTTTCTAATAGACTTTCATGTTGTAAGGCTGAAACTCCAGTCGGACGCAAATTGTTAAACTTGTACCAAGGAAGTGAGGTAGAAGCAGCCAATCACTTTCTACAGCATTCGCAAAACTGAGGTTGAAACATTTCCGCAGTCACACCTTCGGTGAACCAAGAGACATAACCGAAAGTGACGCTAGCCATCTCAACAAATTTGTGATCGGCTCAAAGTGCAGTATCGATTCGTAAGGGTCTTTAAGACAATTTTATAGGAGTTATACGTGCCACAGCGGACCGGTGTTGTAAGCTGTTCAAGTGAAATCCCTGTTTAACGTAACTTAACCTAACTTATTAAGAAATCCCGAACTTAAGTACAAAAGTTTTTTAGCTTCGACGGTATGCCGGGCATATAAATTGAAATAAAACGATGTAAATGTATAATGTTTAAGTTAGTATGTACTATGACGGTCCTTTCCAACCTAGCCCAAAGTATATTCCCATTAATAGCATATATTTGACGAAAGACTGGTCTTCAAATGGTTTCCAGTCGCCTAGAGTCGAATAATAAATATATATTAATAAAAATAACTTAATCAACCTCAACAGCGCTTTTTACTCAATCAGCCAAGAACGCATCGCCAAGCTTCTTGAAAGGCTAAGCCAAATCGCTCACCTGTAGAAACAGTTAGCTCACTACAAAATAATGAACCATTTACGATAGTCATGAAATTGATTCTGGACCGCTAATTTGAACACTGCTTTTTATTTATTTTTAAATATTTCCCCCATCCAAAAGGCGTTAAATTGAAAGCACTCACTTTTAACAAATGCTCCAGAAGTACTTCCGATTATTTTGTTGCGAATTAAACTTAAATACTTGATGTTCAAGAGGGAATGGCAAAAGAGCGCACTAATTGAAATAGAAGCGGCCGAGCGACGGAACGGAGCAGCGGAAATAGTTAGAAAAGTAAAAAATCGTAGTTCAACTCGAGCCATTATAACAACAGTTAGTTGAAATGCTGCACTAATCGCAGCCAACAAAAATGCATAGCAAATTCAGTTATAAATATGGGTCTGGAGGGGGGAGAGTGAGGTAGTGAGCGCAAAAATGACTAATCGCCAGCAATTCAAATGACATTTTTCTTTCGCAAAATACAAAAAAAACGTTGAAATATACAAATAAATAGAAGTGCGAGCAGTTGCCAAGCGAAATTGTTGCTGCCAAAAGTGCATACGCGAACTAATGGCCGAAATGGATGAACTAACTAACTGACAAAGTGCCGAGCTGGCGGCATGGACGCTGCAGCCGCCGACGTCGGGAACTACAAATGGTTGTGAGTGGACACTATTTTAATAGCGTTTAGTCATTTGTTAAGCGTTGAGATAGATAGCGCATAAGTGGCGGAGGGCAAGGGAAGTGGCAAGGAGTTGTAAGTGTAGGGAGAGACTCCAAACCTTCAACAACAATTCATTTTGGACACAGTAGGTTGTGGTGAAAGGAGTTACTGTTGATATTTATGCGCTTGACATCCAAGTGCACTTAGTGAGGCCAAATGACGTAGACTATGTGGAGAGGAACGATTGATATTTTTTGTAGTGTTATGTCATTTTGTTTATTTCTACAATTATTATACCTTGAATAGCGTTTTTGCAAACAAAAACGTCGGAGACCTGATATACATATAAATAACTTCCATCTCCGTTTCTCTATATGTGATCTGGTCTACGGAAAGGGGGCTTAGGTTAAAAAAAAGGAGAACAATTAATGAGATAACGTGAAACTGACGATTATTTTTAACAGCTTTTTCCAGAAAACTAGTTTTCTCACGTTAGCTCCCTTTTCGTAGACCAGGTCACATATAAGAACGAATCCCAAAGTTTTTAAGATATCGATCTGAAATTTTGCACACTCCCATTTCCCGGAATCGCCGATATCGGTATTTTTACGAAATTCGCCATGGATTTCGATTATTGTTCGGATCGAACTGCTGTAGCATATTGCTGCCATACAAACTGAACGATCGAAGTTAAATCCTGGTATGGAAAACTTTTTGATTTTAATAAGATATTTTCACGAAATATGACACAGATCATCATCCCTGACGGCGCTACAATTCCCGAACAAATTGGGCAGGTCGGACCACAATTGCAGACAGCTGTCATACATGCTGGCCGATCAAAATCAAGATAAATATATGTTTATACCCTTTTATTTTTTAAAAAATACTCCTCTGAGGGATATTATAGCTTCCTTGCCGCCTTTTCTTGATGTTTTCTTTTTTGAACCTACTGTATTCTAAAGCATTTCTTATGGGTTTAGTTTTACCTGATATTTAAAATTTAAAATTTTGGAAATTTTTTCACTTTAATTTCTATTTTTATGACAAAAAAAACAATTTTTTTTTTAATTTTTGAATGTAGCTTTATTTTAAATTTTTTGTCTAAATTTTTTTTTAATTTTTTGTGAAAAAAAAATTTTTGTATTATTTTGTAAAAAAAAAAAAAATTTCAAGTTTTTGTTAAATAATTTTTTTTAATTTTTTGTTTCAAATATTATCAAAGTTTGAGTTAAATTTTTTTTTATATTTTGTGTGTCAATTTTTTTTTTTTAATTTTTTTATGTGAAATTTCCCCACTTCGTTTTCTCTCTTTATGGTAAATATATGTATGTATTTATATTTTTGAATATAGTTATTGTTTTAACTATTATATTTAAAATGTAAATTTTTTGATGTAGTTTTTATTTTAATTTGTTTTGTTTAGATTTTTTTTCTGGTTTTTGTTAAATAAATTTTGTTTTAATTTTTTGTTTCACATTTCTCAAAAATTTATTTTTTAAAATTTTAGTGAAAATTTTTTTTTTATTTTTTGTCTCAAAATTTTTTGTTTAATTTGTTTTTATTTAAAATTTCCCCACTTTATTTTTTCTCTTTGTGGTAAAAATATATATGTATGTATGTATATTGTTTTAATTTTTTTAATATAATTTTTATTTTAATATTTTGTCTCAAAAATTTATTTTATTTTTAAGTTTTCCTAAATTTGTTTTTATAATTTTTTGTTTCGAACATATATTTTTATTGTTTTTATGTTTCGTTTTCACTTTTGTTTTATTGTTTAAAAAAATATTTTTCTTTAATTCTTTGTTCCGAAATATTTTATGTAATTTTTTGTCTCAAAAAATTATTTAATTAAAATTTTTTATTCAAATTTTGGTTTGCTTTTAGATTTTTGTTAAAATTTTTTTTAAGTATTTTGTGTCAAAAAATATTTTTTTTTAATTCTTTTGTTTAAAAAATATTTTTGTTTCTTAATTCTTTTTTTATATTTTTTATATGATTTTTTGAATGTAATTTTAGTTTTCATTTTTTTTTTTTAATATTTTGCTTCTTTATTTAATAATTGTGACAATAAAGTATTGTATTATTTCAGCTTACTTTTCTAAAACAGGAGCGCGTAAAAAACTTAATTTATTTAAATTTTTTCAAAGCTGGAAAAGTATAAGTAGTGTACTCGGCGGTTAACCTAATTTTGCGCCACTTTTGACCTCACTCATGCCAGACGACAAAGTTTCAAAGCTTAGAGTCAAAGCGCAGTTAACTAGCGCTAAGTACTGTTATTTCTATCAAAAACACAAGGACATAGCATAGAAATTAATTTTCATATATGCAACATACATACAAACACACATACATATGTAAATCCATGCAGCATACAACCATATGAGTAGAAGTGTGCTCTTAATTTGGAGCACGCAAATTTTGTGACATTTTTCCATGAATTTCTTTTCTACAGTTTTTTATTATATTTTCTTTCTTTTTTTTGGTAATTTACATGCGCAACACTACTTTTTAATGAATCCCAAACATTGCTTTGTTGTTGTGCAGCCGACAACAAGCGCAATCTGCAAAAGTAAGTTTGTGAAAAGCTTTGCTCAGCAACAAACATGCCGTTAATGACTTGACGCGAGCAGCTCGTGATGACAAGCGCAAAATTTCAGTGGATTTTGGCAAGAAAATAAAAAATGCACAAAAAAATAAAAAATAAAAAGTAAATAAAAAGCAGATAAATGAAATTCAGCAACTGACTTGCAATAAAAAGCGGTCGCCCTTTTGTTACCGTTAAATTAAATTCTACTAAATTCATTTGGTGAATTTTGCACCCTTTCATCTAACGACTTTCCAAAGAATATTGCAGTGAAAGCGCGCCATTGCTGCAATAGCTGCTAAAACAACACAAAATGAAGTGCAAAGAATCGCGGAAAAAATGCAAAATGCAATGCAACAACTAATGAATTTAAATTTACAGTTAATAGACTTTTGGTGAAGTTGTAAAAAGCATGCTGTTGCGCGAAACGTGCAATTTCATTGCGAACAGCTTGTAATTTTGGCAAATGCTGTTGGAAAAAATTGAAAAGTGACAGTCGAAAATGCAAAATGGAGCGCCATATACAAATCACGAATGAAATTCCATGACAATTCGTAACGGTATTTATTTATTTATTGTATTTCTTAATTTTTTACGAATATTTTTTTCTTTTTTATAAATAGTAAATGTAAAGCGGCTGAAAAGCATAGTTGAGTGTCCGAGATAGTCTATTGAATTCATGTTTTAAAACTTATTAAGCGAATTAAAAGCGGTTCAGTTTTAAAAATGCTACGTTTCCTGCTTAAAACTAGACAATTATATACAAAAACGTAACTATCAATTTTAAACTGCACTGTCAGCAAAGTAAAAATATTCAACATTACAATTTGAATTTCAAATACAGTGTGACCTACGAATAATGCTACAAAAACAAATAGTAAATTTTATTTTATTACCGACACCTAATTCCATACCTTTTCTTGAATGGCCTGTAGGGTTGAAGTCGAGATTGCCTCAAGTATCGATTTAATGGACTGCTTCAAATCAGTCAGATTTCTGGGTTTTGTTTTGTACAACTCTTGTTCGACATAGCCCCACAAAAAAGTTTGATGCAATCAGCTCAGCTGATCTTGAGGGCCAGCGGAAAGTGTAGTTTCTTCGTCGGAGCTTCGGTCTGGCTATGTGTGCAGTTACTCTATCCTACTGGAAGTAAACGCTATTGAAAGGGATACATTTTCGGCGCAGTTCTGGATAAAAAAAAAACTCATTCAACATCTTTAAAAACATTGACAGTTACTTTTCCACCGTTTTCTTCAAAGAAGCATGGCCCGACAATACAACTTGATAAAACTGCGCACCACACAGAGACACGTTCTGATTGAATGGGTATTCTTGCCTAGGATTTTGAAAAAATCGATTTTTTTTTTTGCATATCTTGAAAGTTTAGACTTTCAAAAATATGACCTTGGAAGGATTTATCAAAATTCGACTTAGTTTCGGAGATACAGCCGATTTTGTGACGTGGCGTGCGTGTTCTCTAGAATTGTGTCCTAAACTTTAAACGCGTTTTTCTCAAAACTGACTTTTTCGGAACGATACCCACGATTTCTCAGGTTCCACTGGACCGAATTACTTGAAATTTTTATAGAGTCTTCTTTATATTTATATTTATATGTCTATGGTTGGAACTAGCCCCATCCGCAAATTTTTATTTTTATTATTTTTAAAAAATTCGAAATAGTCAGAAAAAGTGATCCAAAAAAACTTTTTTTCCAGGCAGTCGTCATTTTGTGAAAAAAATTTTTTCCCACTTTTCCGTAGTTCCGGCCATCTTATCGGACATAAACAGGCAGTTTATCAAGTTATTGTCTTTTTTGGTTATTACAATAATTTTTTGATAAAATTCCAGGCAAATCTAGAAGCTTTAATCGGCTTGTTATTTGAACTTTGTCCGGAAACAGTTTTAAGTCATCATGAAATATCCATTGCAATGACCGTCTGCTAACTTCAAGTTACGCCAATAAGTTGCGAGTCGAAACTCATGGATTTGCCTGAATCGACGATGCAACAGCCGCGATTGTTTCTTGAACACGTACAAACGTATCTCGATAGTACGGTCTCTTTGTGATACTACTTCTAGATTTGGCAAACACGTTTATCAACTTTATAATGTTCCAACTACTCGGGAGAGTACCGCCAAAATACCTTCTGAGTTCCTTTGAACGAAAATGACGGACTGCAAAACATGGCACCGCTTCATTATCCAAACTCTCCTCTCAAAATTGCAACTTTTTCAATAGAACCACCTGCCACCTTATAGAAAAAAAGAAACTTTACAATTCTAAAATAGTAGGTATGAGATTGAAAATATTCTAAAACTAATCAGTTTGGTAAAATCTTGAAATAGAATTACCACCATATAGTGTTGGTTTTCTAATTGAAAAAAGTACAACTGATATTAATATCGAGGTCGCTTGACTGAAGGTAGAGATCTCTCACGCTTCTAACTCTATCAGGTGTGCCGGCATGCTGCTCAGATTCTTGAACAGTTTGCCTGCCACCGTAGAGCGCTTCCTACCAAGACTTTTAGCTATAGTTGCGATTCCCGAACCGCGCATGAACTTCATTTCCTCTGCTGCTGGTGCCGCGTTGCACTCAGCCCTAGCTGTATGCCCAGTCGGCTGGTTTCTACTATTCCTTGCTGGGAATAGCCGCCATTTTTAAGAGGCATTGTTTCTGATTTTCGTGGAACGATTCCGTCGCCCCAATGACCTTCAAGAACCCACCTACGTCAGCTCCGCATGTTTGTTGCGCCCCTTTTTAGATTCGCTAACCGATCTCCGGAAGAAAGCCGGCTTTAATAGACTCAAAGTTATCTCTGGTTAACGGCCAACGGGTGGGTCGATGCTCAAAAAGGAAGTCCTCTCCATTCACACCTACCACATCCACTTAATAATGACGGGAAGGGAATCTACTCTGAGCCCTGAGCGGTTTTAAAGGAACGGAGACTTGGCATTTACGTGACAGCCATTTCTGCAAGTTGTCACAACCACAAAATCAGTTGACGGAATACTGGTGATCAACTCAGGTTAGGTTAGGTTAGGTTAAGAGTTCGATTTTTACAAGGATCTCACCAGAAAAGCTTAGAACATACAAAATGTCCTACATATGGATGGGAAAATGCCTGCATCAGAGGACATACTATACTTAAAGAGTCTTGAAGATTCTGACTACCCCTAACCCCTCAAGCGATAATAGAAACCGAAACCTAGTAAAAGAAAAATAAATTCTTCAGCCGTTGAAATGAGCTATATTTCCTCAAAAGATATGCTAACAAATAGGCGAGGCTTCAGGCAAGAATATGAGCGGCCTGTTATTAAATTGATATTCTACTTTCTTGAATTCGGTGCGATTTTAAAATTCTCCATTATTTTGGCGACCGAATTGACTGCCGTTATTTGTTTGCCATTTGTTCACGTTGCCACTTTTGTCCATTACACAGCAAATTGTGCACTTTGACATTAACGTAAGTGCAACATGTCCTGCCAACGCCATGACTAAGCGGAGCTGTGCATTCAAGTGGTCGCCACTAGCTGCTATGCCCATGTTATTGCCGCTGCCGCTGACGTTATTTGCCATTGCACCGAAATGCAAATGAGCAGCCACTGCTTTGTGTGCGTTCGCCGCCGCCGCTGTATTGGTGGTTAATCTTTGAGCGCTGGTTAGTGCCCACTTATTGGTTGGTTACTCGGTGATTTGTTTGTTTGTTTGTCGTTCGTTAGCTGCAGTGAACGCGACAAGCGAAAGCAATAAAGACGACACAACAACAACCTGCTAG
This sequence comes from Bactrocera tryoni, assembly GCF_016617805.1. Taxonomy (NCBI): domain Eukaryota; kingdom Metazoa; phylum Arthropoda; class Insecta; order Diptera; family Tephritidae; genus Bactrocera; species Bactrocera tryoni. The sequence continues at coordinate 77,745,225 of NC_052500.1, forward strand.
TGACAACAAACAATGTTAAGTGAAAATTCATCGGAGAATTGACGTTCAAATTGTGTTCACTTTGTATTCACCGTTCTGCTGTGGCGGGCAACCAACACACACACACACACACAAATGCGAGTGGCGTGCTGGTCAAAATGTGTCATATGTACTCGTTGGCCAGTTTGTCGTTCGCTCATTGCTTTTAGCGCTGTTGTGGTTTTCAAGTGACTCCTCTTGTGTGCAGTTAGGTCCCAACGCTGTAGCTGGTCACTGGCATGGCCTTTGTATGGCTACGGTTATGTGCGTTTACTTTGAGAACATAATATGACTTTCATTCATAATTTTTGGAAAAATTTGGATAAAAATGTTGCATGAAAGAGGGTATATTAAACTATTTTTGCGATTAAATGAAATTTTTATGGGGTCTCCCTTTGTGTGGTTTGGACAGAGCACACTTAAATTCCAATCGTCGGGCAGGCTTTCGTCCGACAAAATTCTACACAGAAGCTGATGCATGCTCCTTATCAGCTCTACGCCAGCGTATTTGTATAGATCGGCCGGCAATACATCGGCCTCCGCCGCTTTGTTGTTCTTCAGGCGGGTAATTGCTATTCGAACTTCTTCATGGTCGAGCAATGGAACGTCCGCTCCATCGTCATCGATTAGGGAATCGGGTTCACCATCGCCAGGTGTTCAGCTTTCATTGGTATACATCAGGTTGGAGAAGTGTTCACTCCATAATTTCAGTATGCTCTTGACTTCAGTCACTAGATCACCTCGAGGGGTTCTACAAGTGTCTTGAAACCTTCTGTTAGTAGCAGTATCTTTAGTAGAATTTTAGAACATAATGTATCGTCTGTTTTCTCTCCGCTGCGAGGCGGCAGTCCTCATCGTACCAGCTGTTTTTTTTTTTTTTGCTTTTTCCAAAAACCAATGGTCTCGTTTGCAGCTTTACGTAAGAAGCTTGAAATGTCGTCCCACAGTTCCCTTATACCGAGTTGCAGATGACTCAGAGAGCAGAAGTGCAAGCGAGCGGAATATCGTTGGACTGTCTATTGTGAATGCAGATTCTCAGCGTCGAACCTTTCATGTGTTTGTTGATGTGAGTTGCTGCTCAGAGGCGGGTGCAAATTTTCGCTATAGGATAGTGGTCCGAGCCAATTTTAGGATCTCGGTCTCGTTAGTGGTTTTCCGACCCGGAGACAGTCAGAAATATTTATGAATTTTCCTATGCTGGAATCTAGTACTACAAAAATTTCAGACCCCGGCGAAGTCGATCAGTCTCAACCCATTTGGAAATGTTTCTTCATGAAGGCTGTAGAAACTAGTTGGGGTATACTGTATAGGGTCTCATATGTATGCTACTGGATGTTACAAACCCAGCAGCTTAGTGTTAACTGTTTTGGATGCAATGAGAGAAACCTAGACCAGAATGGGTGGCACCGCTTTTGTTCTGAGTTCCTTCTAGTTTACTGAAGATGAGCATCACAACGGCATTATGCTGAATCGCTCCTGTTTCTATAATCTGAAAACTCTCTCCTCAACAGTCCATATTTGTATGTGTGTGTATGTATATAGCGTTAGAAAACTGCATTGTGCATATTCATGCTAGCCGCCAGTACATGATACGCTACCCTGCATAAATATTTCCGTTCGAGTCTCATAAACAACAACAACATCATAACAAGTAGTTGCAATATGAGCAGAAACAAGCAACCTCATTAACAGGACAATGTATGCGTCAAATGCAACAAAAAGTTATAGCAGCACGCTGACGAGTAATACCGAACACTACAAGCAGACATACACATATATGTACATATATATACACAACTAGTAGCACGAGCAGCCAAGCGTCGTTGCATACATATTTGTGTTGCAACGCATGGCAACAAAGTCGCAATTTGTTATTATTATTATGCATATCCACCTAGCTATGTGTATGTATGCATGCGCTTGAGTACGAGTGTCTTCTAAACCGGATGCGGATGCGCCGACATTGCTGTTAAATGTAACCGTAAATGCGCCAGCTGCTCGCTGCGCCTTGCTGTAGGCTACAGACTACAATCTAACTGTTTAGTTGTTGCTATTTTATATACGCGCTTGTTGTTGTGTTTGTTTTTGTACGGATGCCGCATTAATGCCGCCATTTTAATGTTTATCACAGCGGAAAGCGGAAGTGCTAGCAAAATGTGCAACAATGTTGCAGCACTTGGTTGTTTTGTCTGGCAGCAGATTGCTGCGTCTAGTGGTTGACATTTCATAAAAACAAGCATTGACGCATTGCAAATACCGTTAAGTGTGTTGATGACAACATGACGGCTAATTTTTTTCTATTGTTCTCCTGTTGGTTTCGCAGCGAGGGGAGTTTTTATAATATCGTTCTTTCTAAGTTTGTGCTGTGATATTCTGTTGGATATTAACCCTTTAGATAGAAATACTTTATAATAATAAGGCAGCACTTTTTCACTAGTTTTGTGCTAGAATTAGATTAATTTCTACCGAATCTCCATACTTGCAATAATCTTTTAGGCATCAAAAACTTAGAAGCAACTCCTATTTACAGTCTTTCTTTCCTTATAATTATGTTAATATTAAAATAAGACATGTTAATTACATCCAACGAAGTTCCTCACAATCTCATTCCGCAAAACCAATCAAACTCTGAAAAATACTATGTACATTCGAGTTTGAGCTCAGATATAACGTTCCGTGACTATTAATGCAGTTGAGTGGAAAACGAAAAGTTTTCGTGCCTCTTTGTTGAGCGGGAACAAAGTTTATTTTTATATAATTCCCAATATAAACGACAGAAGCGTTGTTCCTATCATTTCCACAACAACCGCTACAACGCAACCGGAAGGGACTCGTATATATGTAACGGATTTTTCGATATGAGCGCTACGAAAGTTCTTTATATAAAACGAAAACGATTTGGGTAATCAATGAAATTATTCCTGTGAAATTCCTGTGAAAGTACATTCGATGCCATTAAGTATGGAACTCGATTTCTTTTGCATGGTCACCACGGCTACGTTTGTAGAAGTCCAGACGCTGAACCCAATTTCCGACGGTTTTCAAGCATAAATCGGCCGATACTGGTGCAATTTCACGTTCGATATTCGTACGAAGTTCATCAATTGTCGGTGGCTTGTTAGCATAGACCATAGACTTGACGTTGCCCCACAGGAAATAGTCTAACGGCGTCGAATCGGCGATCAATTGACTGGGTCATTTCGTGAGATAACACGTTCACCAAACTCGGTTGTCTATAAATCGATTGTGACATTCGTTGTGTGGCTTGTGGCGTCCATATCATCTAATTCGGGCCAAAAATATTCGGTTATTATTGACCGGTAGAATTTCCATTTACAGTAATGTGCTGGTCTTGATCATCACGGATAGCCCAATGACGCCGGCTGCCCGTAAAACCAAACCGTAAGTCTTTCGGGATGTAATGGTGACTCGTGGAGTAAGTGTGGATTTCTGCCTAACTAATAACGCATATTTTGCTTACTGACGAAGCCATTCAGCCAACAATGACCCTTATCGCTGAAGATGATTTTTCGGTGAAAATCCGGAACATTTTCAAGTTGTTGCTCAGCCCAATTCACGAACATACGACGATTCTGGTGGTCAAGTGGCTTTAGTTCTTGCGTCAATTTGATCTTTTAAGGATGTAGGTTAAGAGCTCTTCGCAAAATTCGCCACAACGTTAAATGTCCAAGGCTTGAGAACGACGTGTGAGAAACTGATTGGGTCTTCCTCAATTGATGTTCTAGCGGCAGCAAAATTCTCGACACTACGAGCTCATTTTTATCTCACTGGCACGGAAACATTTTGTACTGTGCTTAGGGATTCAAATTTTTCCACTAGACGCTCAATCGTTGATCTGACAGGACGATTATGACGACGATAAATATGACTTAGTGCCATTTAGCAGGACGGGAATTATGAGTGACTTATAGCGAAAGTTTCAGAGAACGATATTTGGAAGGAACATTTGAATATTCCTTACAGGGTATTTAAGCGAAAGCTTATTAGTTTACGAGATATTGAGACCCAAAACCGACTCCGCGCTTACTATTCACATCGCTCAATCAGCATTAAACGCGCTTTCCCAAAAGTATTAAAGTATTACTTGTATTTTTTCACGTTTGAACACGATACTAAGTCTAGTTTTTCGGATATTTTTCCGATTTCTTTGCAGTCTTTTTAGCTTGAAAAACATGGTGAAGATGCGCTGTTTCGCTGCCATGTTGTCAAATTTTCAAAAAATATACGAAAATTGTAAAAAAAAAAAATCGAAAAAAACAAATTTTGAAAAAAAAACTTTTTTCTATATCAAAATTGTGAAAAAATATTAAAAAAAAAAACTTTGTTTTTATATCCAAGTTGAAAAATTAATTAATAAAATAAAAAAGAAGTTTTGAATATCTTGATTAGTGTTTTTGCAACACATATTCAAAAATCGGCCCGAAATTTGAGCGCGAAGTTAGACGGTCTCCTTGAAGTATGCCAACTTCCCTTTCGTATCAGCGCCTATCGGTATGCAACCTGCAAGTGATAATTTGTCTTTTGCTTGACCTCAAAGCGTCCTTTCTGACAACGTTGCACGGTGGTCGGTTGTTGGCAGCGGTCGAGCGCATTGGCGGTCGTTTCTTGTGGCTATGCTGTTGACAAAGATCGGTGAACTCAAGCGTATGCACTTGCTGCTGCATTCCACTGACACCGAAAAAATCTGTATATTTGCTGACGCCTTTGCTTTTGCTGCATTTATCCTTTGCTCACCCCCACTCGACTCGCTGTTGCTGTTGACCTGCTTGTGTGCGACATGAATACGGTTTTCATTTATAAGTAGGCCCACACACATATGCACAGGCTTTCATACATACATTAACCGTTTGTCTACAAGTGAAATCACACTTGATGTTGACTACCAACTGCTAACTTGCGGCAAAGAGTGTTTTATGTGTCACTTGCAGATAAAGTTCAGCGCTACAACAATCGTATAAGCCAGCAACCACAACAATAAAATAGTATATACCGTTATTCCTAATAGTTTAAATGACAAAAGCATAATGTTGCCAGCAGCAAGAATACACTTTTACCATTTTATACAGATAATGGCTAGAATGCACTAGGGTGTAAATTTCAATTTTATACCCTGAAATTTGGCAAGGGTTATTGTTCAAGGCAAACGTGCAATCTCTGAATAAATGGTTGAGATCGGACCAACATTGGCATATAGCTGCCATACAAACTGACCTATCAAATTCAAGTTTTTCTATGGAAAACTTTTTTTATTTGACTAGATGTCTTCACGAAATTTAGCATGACTTAATTTCCAAGCCAACGATACAATCTTCAAAAAAAATTTTCAGATCGGACCACTATTACATATAGCTGCCATACAAACAGACCGATCAAAACCAGGCTTGTGTATGGAAAACTTTTTTATTTGACGAAATATCTTCGTGAAATTTAGCGCGGCTTATTTTCCAAGGCAGCGGTACAATCTCCGACGAAACGGTTTAGATCGGACTATTATAGCTTATAGCTTCCATACAAACTTATTTATCAAAATCAAGTTTATGTATAGAATATTTTGTAATGGGTTGCCAAAAAAGTCTTGCGTATTTTTATTGAACTGTTTTTTTTTTATTGAAATTGAAATGAATTTTTGATGACTCATGCCCAGCTCTTGACCGATGCTACGGCTGCTCCTATGCCGGTCTCTTTCGACCAATTCAGCGATTTTATCGCAATTTTCGACGACAGGCCTTCCGGAGCGTGGCGCATCTTCGACCACCTCTACACCAGAACGAAAACGTTGAAACCATCGTTGTGCGGTGGAAATGGAAACTGTATCGGGTCCATAAACTGCACAAATTTTATTGGCGACTTGATATGCATTTTTGCCTTTATATTATTTTTATTTTTTCTTGATTGTTTTTTTCTTATTCGAATATAAAATTTAACGCTCTGCAAAAAAATCTTAATATTTTTTTTCATGAAAGCACTCCTTTCAAAGTTAGGCAGTTAAAGTTAGACGTCAAATGACCTGAGCAGCCATATATATCTACAAGTGATTTACACATGCTGTGTTGCGCATACGACATGGTGTACTAATGTATGAGTACAGTACATTTGACGTGTAACTTTAAGTGCATACAATTTTTAAAAAAATATTTTTTGGAAAAAAAATCAATAAAACCATGTTTGTGGATCGAAAGATTTCGTATTCGAATATCATATTTTAAAAGTTGTAATATTATTTGCTTGGAAGATAAAAAATATATATAAAAAAGTACCACATAAAATGTATGGGAAAAGTAAAACAAGATAGGCTTGATTTAAATTGAAAAAAAAAACTTGCTTACTTTAGATATTGAAACATTATGGAGAATCCGCAAGAAAAAAATCAAGTTGGGAAATAACGAACACCCTAAAAACACACTCACACAGTAATGCAAGCGTTAGCATAAGTCTTATATGTACGTACTATATATCTATACGATTTTATTTTCACACATATGATTGTGCGCATAACACTTGAAAGTGTCATAAAAACTCACATCTCTGTTGGTATATGTGTATTTAATACTATAAGTTTCTATGTGTGCATATTTGCGGTCACCCATTTTGTTGTTGATCGCCTTTAATCTGCTCACAGCAGTTGTGTGTGGAATCGGCAAGTGTGCGCTTGTGTCTAATGCACTCGAAAACCCGAGACAAAAGTGCTATTTTATCACTTTAATTCTCACTTCAATTTAAAGCAAGGAAGTATATGTATGGTCGGGCAGAGGCAGTGCGTGCCATTGAGTGACAGACTATTTTAAGATTTTTATTAAATGCATTGTTCTCTTCATCCACATTGAAAACGACACACTTCATTCAATTCAAGTTTAATATTTTGCTGGCATTTTGTTGGAGAAGGTGCTTTCTAGAAATGCAGATACTCTCATCGTACATTTGAACTTTAGATCTAAGCTGTTCTTAATCGCTGTCATGAGAGATGTAGATAGCATAAGTAAAAAGAAATAATAAATATAATATAAGGTTTAATTAAAAGAAATCATTTGTTTTTATATTAAATGAAGGTTGTATTTAGTATGATTTGATATATGTAGGTTAAATTTGCACCACTTTGTTCGATGGCTTTTTTGCTATTTTAATAGCAATTGCTTAAACAACTCACTCTCATTGAAACTCACGGACAAGGAGTGGTAAACAAATAGGACTGTCGATTTTCACAAACTTCTCTTGAGACGAATTTTTAACCAGCAAAATCATCAAATCCAAAGTTTCTTGTGTTTCAACATCGATCTGCGCCGCCTGACGTTGTTCTACAGCAATACAATTCCTCCTTTATTAGCCAAAGCTGGACATTTCTTGGTGACAGCTTCCTTCAGGTGATCCAGTTGTTGACTCTACAAATCCAAATTACGCAACATGCATTGGAACCAAGCTTCCGAAATTTCTTGCTGACCACACTGATCCAAATTAAGAGCTTCGCCATAGGGAAGCATTTCATTGAGATTATGATTGATAGCAATCGCACAAAATATATGATAAATTTTGCCGAGCAAGATTTTTGACTTGGTGACCAATTGCGCCGGCTTCCCGCGATTCGATCATGACTGTTTGCGTCTTATCTTTTTGAATTTAGCCTACTTTTCATCATTAATAATCGTCCGCGTCAAAAATGTATTTATTAAAAATCAGTCCATGAGGTTAACTCGTGTGCTGCCCGTCTTTTTTTTACCTGGCCTTATTTAATTCGGTTTTGCGATGGCCTTCAGCTCATTTAGTGAATTTTGTTTTATCTCTTCGATTTACTGAATTTCAGTTTAGGGAACAAGAGAAAATCCCACGGAGTCAAATCTGGTGAATATGGTGGTTGATCGATGATATTTGATGAGATTTTAGGACACAGAGACTTGTTTACGGTACTCTTTTTGAAAAAAAAATTCAGCTTTATCAGGACGAGTCGAGCAAGAACTCGTTTCATACCCAAAAGATATGTCGAGCTCTCTTGCTATCTCTCTTACATTTGCCTAGCGTTTTTCAAGCACTTCACTTCACTGTTTTAATATTATATTTTCATCAGTTGAAGAGGTCGAAGGTCGTACAGAACGAGGCATGTCCGCAACGATCTTTCGACCGTTTTCGAAAGCTTGTAGTAGGCTTGTGTTTTTGATATAACTAATCCCTGTAAGCCTTTTCCGACATTTTTTCAGAACTTCCAGGTGCTATTTTGTCACAATAGATACATATATTCATTACAATCTAAAGAATATCTTTTGAAATCTACCAACTTTTCTTTCATTTCAAAAAAGTCACAACAATACCTATTTAAGCTACCTTCCCGTATTCTCTTAAGCCACATGTTCTATTTAATCATTTTTTAAACCAACAAAGTCGCTTCTTACGTCGAAGTGCGGCTGCCAATGAAGGTAATATCGACAGTGGTGCCACCATTGTTTTAATAATAACTTTTTCGCTCGTGTTTACTGTTGCTTAGCGCCTCTGGCATTTCGAAAAAGAAAATACCAACAGTAAAGCACAAAGTAATAAATGTGCTGAGCTCTACCGGCTGTCAAAGCAAAAAAGAAAAAACAAAAATATAACAAAACACACTAATGCACCGAACAAAGCACAATAAGCACTATTATTTTTTTTTTTTTTGTAGACAGTTGGCAATGCAAAGGTGCGCATGCTGGCCGAGAGTACTGGGACACGCCAGTCTAGAGTCTACCAGCAGAGTTAGAGTGATCCAGCAACACAAATGTATATGAAATGGCACATCAAACAACAACAATAACAACAGCAAAGCACAAAATGTTGCAAAAAAAAACGAAGAAGTAAATGAAAAAGTTACACAGTTACTTTTATTTCAACGCTGCGCTTAGCTAACACTCACACTCACGCGCAGATATTAAAAACCTTTCCTCCTTCATTGCCACACTTTTGCGATATTAGTAGACATTGCGCATTGTAGTACTGTTATTTATGTAGTATCCGTGTTAGTGTTACTTTGTTTCGCCTCTTTTGCCATTCTTGCAAGAAAAGCGGGTTTTAATTAAAAAACAAAGGGGCAAAAAAGGAAATGTTAGGAAAAAATTAAAAGAACTTCAAAGCGAAAGAGCCACACATGTGCGCATATAAGGGATATTTTCACCTTGCCACATGCTCCTTTGTCGATGTGTAGACACAAATGCCTGCTTTAACTTGCTTCAGGCTTTTATCGCGGTAATGAAGGTGCGGTGATGAAACTCGGTGCCTCGTTGGCATTCAACCCAGTGAACTAGTCGCCGGTAAACACGAGCGTGTGCTTATAAGGAAGTATGATAATTGTGAGCTGTAAGTGGGCGCCTAAGTGCTTAACAAGATGAAGCAGTTCTTATTTTATCACGGTATTAAAGAAGACTACATTTTCATAGAGTTAAAGAGTCAAGAATGCAAGAGTATACTACTTTACTTCCCTGTTCGTAAGAATATGTAAGAAACGCATGGGTTTTAAATTGAAATTTTTCAGAATAGCAAAAATATGGCGTTGAAAAATATATTAAATATTTACCTAAGATGACACTAGATATTTACCCGAAAAAATTCATGTGTCTTCATAATAGCAAAAATATAGCGCTGAAAAGTACACTAGATATTTACCCGAAAAGAAACCGAATTAAAAAAAAAAATTATATTTCCTTGACCAACATTTCTAATACAATATATCCAATAAAAAAATTTTATCCGAGCTTCTCTGAAGTTTATGGGAAGTGTTTTCAAGTTGTTGCCCTGCGTATCAAAGCTTTCCAAAATACTAAATCTCCTACTACATTCGGAAAGAATTGTGTTGGGATTATTTCTAACAAAAATTGACGTCAACGTTTCCACATTAGCTCCTAAGTTATTATATGTTTTCTTGAAATTCAGAGTTTGCCGCAATCGAAATTCGAGACAATCCTCTTTATCTTAGTCCAAAGAGATACATATATCCGTTTCTGTAAATCAAGCATTCATATTATTTGATCAAGTCTACTACGACTTGCTTTACATTACTATTTCTGGAGGATCAGTAGTACTTTCCATCTTATTAAGTATTCTTACAGTTTTTCAGTTATAGAATAAGGGCTCATTGAGCTTGAAAAATTTGTATACCGCTTGTTTCTTGTTCTCTTACAATTTCACTTTCAATCTCTCTCACAATATCTCTCTCTATCTCTCTATGTATTTATCATCCTTTTTCTCTATCACTTTCCTCCTTTAAATTTCTCTCTCTATATATATTTGTATCTCAACCGATCTCTATTTGTCTCTTTCTCTTCTTTTTCATTTATCTTTATTACATTTTCAATGACAGTGAGCGCTGATTAGCAGTTCTGTCAATATTTTCTACTGCCTTCGTGGAGGTTGCTATACCCTTTTTGAACTTTTCCTTGAGCTGTACTCAACTCAACTCCTTCGTAAAACAGAAAACAACGATCACTCACTTGAATTTCCACCATTTTTACGACCTCTAACTTCTCTCGAGGCAAACCATACAGCCCAACAACGAAGTCTTACCCAAAAGAGTAGCTGTGACTAGTGGAGAGGGAGTTTGATATTCCTTGGGATCCAATCCGGTTGACGTTCAAGAAGTGGTATTCGTTCTAATATTTCATGATTCTGGGTTCTATTTGTGATTTTATTTAATTATTCTTCATCTTTAATATTGGCGAGACACGGCTTACGCAGTTATAGCCGTGTTTACGCGCCAGTCGTTCTGCCTTTTCGCTGTTTGGCGCCAATTCGAGCTTGTGAGTGTAGCCAGGTCCTTTTCTAACGGAATGGAGGTCTTCCTCTGCTTCAGCTTCCCCCGTCGGGTACTGCGTCGAGTACTTACAAATCTAGAGTGTTTTCGTCCAATCGGGACAATATGACTTTGCCAGCTTAGCCGCTGTCTCTTAATTCGCTGAACAATGTTAATTTCGTTGTACATCTCGTACAACTCATCCTTCCATCGATTGTTCAAAGGACCAAAAATCTTTCGCAGAACCTTTTTCTCGAAAATTCGCAACGTCGACTCATCAGTTGTTGTCATCGTCCAAGCCTCTGCACCATATAGCAGGAAGGGAATAATGAGAGGACTTTACTTCTTATTTAATTCTTCATCTTTTTAATTGGCATAGACACCGCTTACGCGATTATAGCCGAGTTAACAACAGCGGGCCAGTCGTTTCTTCTTATTTAATTACTTCTAGATAATTACCACACTTTGTATGCATCTAACGTTTTTAGGCGGTGACATAGACATTATTCTATACACAGCTCTGGTTGCGAAGCCTTTCAAGGCTTTAAAAATAGCTGCCTCACGTGTGTACATTAACTAAGCAATTATTTCAAATGAGAGGATGAAGGACAACGGCAACGACAACGGTAAATTATAGCACGCAAGCTATAAAATTTGCCAATTTATAATTAATACCACGTACGCACTTGCGGCTAGCAATAACAAATAAAACGTAAAATAGGAGGTTAAATAAATATCGATTACTGACGAACGCGCACGAGGAAGAGTGCAAAAACAACTGCGTAAGGGTTGCGAGTATTATTAACTCGGTGGGCTTCGCCGCCAACAGCTCATACTAGCGAAAAATCGTCAAGTAATCAGCTAAGGCAACGGCAATTTTCTTAAACATTACTAAGCGCTAGCCGCTAGAGGTGGTAAACGAGAACTGAGTAGTTTATGCTAACCGTTGATTGGCAACAACAAGGTACTAAATTAATGCGTGCCAAAGTAGTCAAACAAACAGCAAAATGGTTGAGACAGGCGAGTATTGTATTTTGCAATAACGGGGCACGGACATTTGTGTTCAATCCCGAAAAAAATAGAAATCCCGTATTTTCGGGATTTTGAAATTACAAGTTTCGAATCAAATGAATGTCATTAATTGACCATTCAATCCCGAAAAAAAAATCTGAAAACAAAAATTACGAAATTTCGGGATTTAGAATAACAATATTTTTTTTCGAAATTGGTGCATATTACTGACTTCGCAAAGTTAAATTTACATATATTTTATCCCCAAAAATTTTTGAATCCCGAAATTTCTGGATTTGAAAACTACAAAATTCAATCATTTACAAACACTTAAATATGCATTAAATTCCGAAATAAATTTGATCCCCGAGTTAAATATGTATTTCACTTCAAAAAAAATTCAGTATCCCGAAATTTCGGGATTTTGTACACAGCAAAATTCAATCATTTACAAGCACTTAAATATGTAATCAATCCCGATAAAAAATGTTATAATACATATGTATGTACTTGAGCTGCCAGCAATTAAATATGTGTTCAATCCCGAATTTTCTGGATTTGTAAACTGCAAAATTCAATCATTTACAAGCACTTAAATATGTAATCAATCCCCAAAAAAAATGTCAATCCCGGAATTTCGGTATTCGGAAAATACAAACGTGACGCATAGTGTATATTTCGGAATGTTATAATACTTGAGCTGCCAGCAGTTAAATATGTATTCAATCCCGAAAAAATTTTTGAGTCCCGAAATTTTAGAATTCGAAAATTGGAAAAAATTACAAAAGTATAATTATGTGAATTTTACGAATGTTATAATAAATGCTTATGTGTCACAAAAATAATTAAATTACCAAATGCGAAATCCCGATTGTTGAAACTCGATACTTGTGATAACGATATCCCCCATACTAAGCCAACAGTAGGGGTCTTAACAAAAGTATCACATACATATAACCTTCCATAAGTGTGTGTGTGTGGTGGCAAAAATCAACAAATCGACTCAAGGGGCTGATTGCACATTATAAACAAAGAAAATGTTGATTGTTAAGTGTGTGTGTATGTGTGTGGCAGCGTAATGCCTAAAGGGTGGGAGGATATTAAATTAGCTTGGCTTGACTCAAGCTGGTCGATTGACCCTTGTTCACAACGCCACTCTGCTACGCCTTACTAAATGTTAGTGGTCATTAGTTTGCCAGCGCGTATTTACCGAAGGCGGAGAATGGAAATGACCAAAGTTAGTGACGCAATGTGGCGTCGCTTGAGTAAATGGCATTCGTATGGTTGTTTGTATTTGTTTAAGGGTGGCCACAGCTGATGGGGGTTCAAAAGGTAATTAAATCGTGCATACGTGATGTGAGTGGAATTCAACAAAACAATGTCCATATTGACTTGCTTTAACCAGCTTTGCTTCTTGCTTGAAGGCGTTAAGCTTCTAAGAAAGCGCTTAATGCTATACGAGTCAGCAGGGAAGGGAAAAAGTAATTGGAAAACGTTGTATGCCTCCCCTGGAATGGTTTTTGTTTTCATTGTCAACCCTAAGTAGCTTTATGCGCATGAAACAGATTTGAAAGATTTTCAAAATAAATCTTTTTTGGTATGAAATATATATTGCACCAATATTTTCTATTTTTTCGATCAATATTTCAAAAGCTACATACATACATATGTATATTGTCAGGTTTATCTTTTGCGACCTACGAGGTGCGTTCCAAAGTAAACAGGACTTTTTTCATCTAACGCAGCTTAGTGGCGCCATCTATTTGTCGACTGGTGCATTAGAATCTGCTACTTTATCGATTGTCCAGTGAGATTTTGCCCATTTCATGGCATTTCATTGATTGGAAGTGAAGTTATTGTGTTTTAAGTGTCAGTAGTTTGGTGTTATCGGTGCGAAAATGAGCTTCGAGCAAAGAGCCAACATTAAATTTTGTTTTAAAATTGATAAAACTTTTATCGAAACGTTTTACTTGATTAAAAAAGTTCATAGCGATGATTACCTATCCCGTAGCAGAGTGCACGAGTGGTTTCAACGTTTTCAAAGTGGTCGGGAGGACATAAAAGACGATCAACACGTGGAATAATTAAAATCCATGAACACCGGAAATTCCATCGAAACTGTGCGTTAATTTATCAAAAAGCAGCCGAAACCATCATTGAAATTTATGGAAATGGAATTGAACATCGATTTTTCTCACTTTGACCGAACATTTGGCTTACGAAAGGTGTGTGCACGGTTTGTTGTGTTGATAAATTGACTGACGACCAAAAATTGCCCATTATCCAACATTTGAAGGACGATTATTTGACCAAAAATCACATTTTAACCGCTAACCACTCCCCGTAATCACCTGATATGGTACCGTGCGACTTCTTCCTTTTCGGAAAAATGCATTTGCGCATGAAAGGAAAGCGTTTTGTAGACGTCGAGGCCATTCAAAAGGCTTGCACCGTCATACTGGCGGCCATACCGGCCAAAGAACTAAAACTTTCGTTCCACATGCTTTTGGACCGTGCAAAAAGCTGTTTTGAAGCAGAAAGAGACTATTTTGAATAAAAATAACTTGATTTTGCCGAAAAAACCATTTGTTCTGTTTTTTTTTTTTTAAGTCCTGTTTACTTTGGAATGCACCTTGTATATTCGACGATCCATAAGTGACACACTTCATTCATACCCCAAACATTAATCAAAATGTTAAGAGATGTTGATTTCTTCAACTCAATGAGATTCAATTTTGATCAGTTACCACATTACTTCGGAAATCACTTTAACTATTGACAACGAACTCCCAAATTATTCGAACGAATATTTGCAACCTGAAAAGTTTCAAAAACTATAAAAAATACTTTGTTGTGGGATCCTACCAAACGTACCTATAACGGCTCTTAAAGTTAAGGTCACTGACTCCGAATTAAGGTAAAGGGTTTTTTCAATAGGGAAGCTACAAAAGTAGATCGATAGGGACAGCAAACGACACCATATTTTTCTCGCTTTTTGACATTTCTCTTCAGTAATTTTTGCCATTTCATCATGAAAAGATATACGATCTAACAACGAATCGAATTTTCCAATTTTTAATGCATTTCTACTCCTGACTACGTGTACCACATGCTCACCTAATGTCCGCCTACATTTTATGTGCACAGCTAATGGCACGTCATAAAATGACAGCTCGTGCCGGTTAGTTGTTCACACCAAATGTTGTTGTGAAACACGGTAGTTAAAGTTTCGCGTCACCGTTATACGATATCGGCATGAGTTAAGCGTCGCTTGTCGCCAAACAAAAATGTTCAAAAAACTGGAAATATGCTGAAAAAGTTATCTGCAGTATTACTTTCTATGACTTTTTTTAACTAGCATGTTAGTTCTCAACACTTAAACGGTGCTTAGAATGCCAAAAAATCTGCGCTCGTAGTCGTTAGCTGCAGTTTTCGATTTCAATAGTTAGCAGCGAAGTTAAAAATAGAATATCCTTTCAAAAATCGTTTAGTGAAATGTAGTTAGTTGTGCTTTATTAAATTTCTAAATTTTAGAAACTGGTTACAGACGTACGAAACCCTTTTCGAATGACAACATCAAAAAATCTATTAAATTATTTATGATGCCAGTCATAATACTAAAATCATGAGATAAAAGTAAAATATACAGCTGACGGCTGAATAGATCAAAGGAATGTGCAAAACTCATACATTTTTGGAGGCAAAGTGGGTGCCTCAGTAATAATTCAATCTATGCAAAAAATCATGTCAAAAATCAAAGAAAACAATGCATCAAAAATAATGATTCAATAAAAACAATGCTGGAATTGCTTCGAACTGCTTTCGCATCTACCATATTTTTCCAGATAATGCTCCCTTCGATGTTTTTCTGGCGTAAGGCTTCGATTGGAAAATATTTTTTCTGAAAATCTTGATAGTCTCTACTTTAAAAAATAGCACAATAAAATATTCATTTAAAATTAAAATAAATATAATAAAAAATAAAGTGATGCGTTATAGATTGGTAAAGCGTAAACACTCAGTTCAATCCGCTCCTATACTATTTACTACTATTTTTAAAAGCGTTTTCTCGAAACAACATTTTTCATTAAATGATCCGGTCACTATCAGTTTTTTTAATGTTCCGAATAGAGTTCTCCATACAATGATCTACCTCAGTATAATTGATAACTATTTGTTATGATGGTAGAGTTTTTTCCAATCGCTATTATGGTTTTGAATATGCCCGTTTACTAATTTATGCTTTGTGATACTTTTACATATATTTACACACTTCTTCTGCTTTCAATCTACAGTCCCGTAAGGGGTTTAAAGTAAACAAAGTCACGGGTTTATTATGTATAAAGTTGACATTTGTGCAAAATTCATCATTTTGGTTTTGAGTTTGACACGCGTATGATCTCCTCTCCGCAATAATTGATTCAGTTAATATCAATTTGATTTTCTAATTCAATTAAATTTATCTTATAGCAATTTGCTGGCTATATTTTTAGTTTTTTTTTTTTTGTTTTTTTCACGAAAATGCCTCTTTCTGCCGAATTAAGTCTAAGGACTGAATGTGGTGTAAAAGTTGGTGAAAAAGCAAAACAATTCCAATGCCACCGAAATACAATTACTAATTACTAAAATACGCCCAAAATAATCGGAAGGGTGCGGTTCCAAAATACGCACACTTAGCTTCATATCCAAGCCTTAGTTATGACTAAAACTTTGACTTGCGGCCAGATAAAGGCACAATTGAAATTGCCAATGACTAGGCAAAGGGTGCAACAGATCTGCCGAAAGGTGTTGCACTTGAAATATGATGTCAAAGTTCGGACTCCAAAACTTTTAACCCGGCATAGGAAGGAAAATGAGTTTAAAAAAAGTGATCATCATTGATGAGAAAAAGTTTAATTTGGATGGTCCAGATGGAAATCAGAAATATTGGCGTGATCTAAGGCATCCCCGGCAGACTTGCTATAAAAGTAGCCATGGTGGTGGCTCTCTCATGGTATGGACAGACTTTAGCTCACTGGGAAAGTCTCCGATTTCCTTTGTACCCAGCCGGATTGATTCACAAATGTATACGGATCTCATTGAAAGCGAACTTGTATCATTTGCGGAAATGTTTTATGTTGAAGACTGAATATTTCAACATGATAGTGACCCTATACATGTTTCAAGGTATACGAAGTCATTTCTCGAGTCGACAAAGATCCTCAATTGGATTCAGGTCCGGACTTATAGCTGGTCAATGCAATAACGATTGCATATAAGTCCGGACCTGAATCCAATTGAGGATCTTTGGGGCATTCTTTTCTAAAAAGTTTACGAAGATGGAGGACAATTTGATAGCTTAAAATAATTAAAAGAAGCGATTGTTGAGAAATGGGCAGCTATCGACATAAGCGTACTTGAAAATTTAGTAAATTCGATGCCCCGATAATTAAAAATGGTTGCAGAACGAAAGGGAAATTCAATATGTTACTCATCTAAAACAACTGCTTAAACGTTGAATATAAATGCTAATTAGTTTTGTGTCAAAATTTATCAAAATAAATAACAGAAAAATCGATGAAGTCAAAGTTCGCAAAAAATAAAAAAATATGATGCACAAATATCAATTTTACCAGTTTCTTGATCTGATAAAATCGAATTTTTGAAAGCCAACAACGACCACAATTTTGGGTAAAATTGGCTTATTTTTGGTTTAGTTTCTTTAGTTCTTTTTTAACTGTAGATCATTGTGCGAACAATAACTTACAGAGAGAATTTGTTTTTTTATGTTTTATACACGAAGAAGGCCGGAATCACAACATCGCCTGAGCAAGCCTCACTCTTGAGTTATAAAATGTTACACTTTTTTTCTGTTTAGAAGGCAACATACTGAAAATAGAACACTTAACTTTGACAATCCGGGCACAGACAGGATTAAAGCAATAATTTTGGGAGGAAAGAAAACGCTACGTATATAACAAGATACTACGTACTCAAAAATTCTTAACTCAAAGTAGACCTCGGCAAATAACGGGTTGTCAAAAAAGTCTTGCGGTATTTTTATTGAATTTTTTTTTATTGAAATTGAAATGAATTTTTGATGATTTCCATCTGGCCTTCTTGACCGATGCTACGGCTGCTACTATGCCGGTCTCTTTCGACTAATTCAGCGATTTTATCGCAATTTTCGACGACAGGCCTTCCGGAGCGTGGCGCATCTTCGACCACCTCTGGACCAGAACGAAAACGTTGAAACCATCGTTGTGCGGTGGAAATGGAAACTGTATCGGGTCCATAAACTGCACAAATTTTATTGGCGGCTTGAGATGCATTTTTGCCTTTATCGTAGTAGTACTGTAAAATATGCCGTATTTTCTCTTTATTTTTCTCCATGTTTGCGACGCTATAACTCACGAACGACTTAAAAGAAACAATCAATCAAACACGTGTTAGCGCGTGAAATGAGCTTTCCAAAAACGTATAGCATGACTTGATGCGACGAATAAAACTAGAACTACGCGCTTTCAGCGCCAACTAGCGAAAATACCGCAAGACTTTTTTGACAACTTATTATTTCTGCAGTCCAATTTCAGGAACCGGCCTCTAATTCTAACTTGTATATCGCTCAACACGATAAGTTTCTTCAAAAAATGGTTGAAAAATAATTGTTACCACTACAACAACAACAAATAACAGTCTCTAATGTGACAGTCTAATAGTTATTTGCAATATATTCGCTAATTGGGTAGCAAAACCCAATACCAAAATACACCATACATGTGTGCATTTAGAATTTCATGAAAATAAGTTTGCAAATTTGCCATATATACACAGCCATAGATAAGTACATTTTGCATGCCACATGCGGGTACAATGTGGCACGAGGTGTTACAACGTATAACCTTCTGCTGCATGTAGTAAGGTAATTTACCTGCATTATTGATTTTTTAAACAGTTCAACCTTACTTCCGTTTGATTGGCTTGAAATATGTGCATTTGGTTGCATGTGTGTATCCGCAATATTGTGCATGTCTCTGCGCTTCACCATATACATATGTATGTATATTAGTATATAGGCATACGTATATTTGTATGTAAATATGGGCAGCTGTCTATGGCTTCAGCAGAAGTCACACCGGAAAAGGGCGCGCGTATGGGTTTCGCTTGCAAAATTATGAATGCTTATCGCATGAAAAATATATGAGCATAGCGAGAAAAAATGCCAAACGCAAATACATCGAAAGAAAAATAAATAAAATAATTAAATAAATAAAGTCATTACAAATAAATGGCAGAGAAATTGGGAGCGGCACGAAGGGCTGTTTATTAAAAATTAATTTGAAAATAAAATGGGCAGCAAAATTCAGAAAATTTATAACTTCATACATATGTATGTATAAACATTTAAGCACACATATGAATATAAATAAAAATTAATTTCCTGTTTTCTTTTCTCTTTCTAGGTAAGTGCAAAGTTCCACCAACTGATATATAAATATATATACTACATATGTAATAAATATCGTAAAATTAATCTGCGTAAGTAAAATCAATAAATATATATAATATGCACATAAAACAACAATAACAGCAATAGTCAACGAAAAGTGAATCGAAATTTCCATCAGCATTAATAATAATAATAATGAGTTCCACAAAATTACGTAGTAACTCACATACATATGTATTTATTTATGTATGTATGTATATGTGGCTAAATATTTGCACACACATGTAGATATACCATTGTACTGTCTACAAATACAAGATTATGCGCCTATAAATACATGTGTAGTTAGTAACTGTAAATTGCATTATTACGTAATTCCAGCACAGCTCAGGTAAATATTGCTTGTATTTTCAATATCTGGTAATAACAACAACTTCGTTGATGTTTAATCAATGGTTTGTAATCATAATTACGTGCATAGAGTGTGCCAAATTTGACTACAATCAGTTAAAATTTGTACTAATTGAGATATTGTGATTAGCCGAGAATGACTAATGAGCTGCCAGAAATTGCTTGGTTAGTAGCAACGGTTGATTGTATTCAAGTGACAGTGAAATATGGATATGAAATATAATGTAAAGGGTGATCCACTTCGAAATTCCCTACTTTATTGAAGAAAAATCACAGAAACTTCAAATTTAATGGGGAATGTTTATTATCATTCGAAAGAACATCATTATCTCTTTCAATCGTTGACCGCGGCTACGTTTCGAAAGGTTCATCCAATTATTCCAATTTTCGATGACTCGTTCAAGCATAGACTTCCGACTTTACATATCCCTACAAGAAAAAGTCTAACGGTGTGATATCACTCGATCTTGGTGCCCTATCGGCCGTCCCGAAACGTGAAATTATCTGCTCACCGAAGTGTTCTGTCAATAAATTCGTTGACTCATACGTTCTCACCAGCATCATTTTTCAAGAAATATTGACCTATGATTCCACCGGCCCACAAACCACACCAAACCTTTGGACGCAATGGCAGCTTTTGAATATCTAGTTGTAGTAGATCATCTTGCAACTTTTCAAGAGCCGTTATGGTTCCTCGCTGCTTGCTGACGTAAGCATTTCAATGAACAATCCATTTTTCCCATAAGCGTCGCCTTCACTACATTAACAAATGACTCTTGAAGCCTTCAATGGACTCTCAAGGTGTTTTCCGAAGAAGATTTTTCAGTTTCGAAAGCAGAAAAAAGTCACAGTAACCCAAATGTGGCGAATACGATGTACGAGGATGACTCTCGTTCAGTGTTTGACCAAAAAGTCAGTCACAATGTGATGGTGCAATGTCGCGAAGAAAAATGTATGAATCTGCCAAATAATATTCCTTACTGACCGTAAAGAACGTCACATATCGACAAATTGCATAGAGCATGGCACAAATTTATTGAGGCGGCTAATATAAATTTCCGCCAAGTTGCCGGCTTCATAGAAGGTATGCCTCAACCTTAGTCTAGCGAAGCTGGACAGTGGAGGAGAAAGTGTTTGGATGTTTCCATCTTATTTGTATTAATGCGTCCTTCATAAACTTTAGCCATACCGTGTGAGTTCCGGGAAACAGTGCCAAATTAAGATACCTATCACTGCGACGAAGTGAACCTTGCTAAAACCTAACAGTTTAATGGACCTTTTGCGTTACACTGTGGGCCAGAAGGCTTTCGCAACCAGTGCTCTCTCTAAATTCAGAACAATTAAATAGGGAGTTCCGCAGGGTGGTGTGGTGGTGGATTGCATGATAATGGCTATCTCTTCGACCGTTCTCGCTTCTTCGATGCATGGAATCTAACACTCCGCAACCTAATCCACAGCCAACATATTCACAAACTAGACGAAGGAGTACAGAGTTAACCTTAATATTGCAGTTGATGGCGGTAAAATTTCCGACTGTCAATAGTCCTAGGGTCTGAGGTGTGAAACTCAACAGCCTGTGCTCTTCACTCATTATACGACCGCGATTATTGCCAAAGTACAGAGCCTCAACAAACTCCTCAAGTCACTAGCCGGCAACACGTGAGGCAAAAATAAAGAAACGTTGTTGTCAAAATACAACGCAATCGGCCGGTCCTTAACTACTCCACACCAATATGGTCGCCTGGATGCAGTGAAACGCAGACGAGGAAGCTGCATGTCTGCCAGTACACTGCACTCTGAACTATAACGGGATGCGTCTCAGCAGCAACAAGAGGTCCTTCCTGAACTACGTCGACGATATAAGACAATACACCCACCAGATTTCGGACGCAACTAACTTCAATCATACACTGACCGCCATTCACAGCGGAGCCAGGAAAGTGTCTTGGCGTCAAAAAACCATCCTGCAGACGACGAGCTCAAGTTGCCGCGAGAATCACGAGGGACCCTTGCGCAGCTTCGTTCTGGATGCTGCAGCATGGTAAAGTCCTACTTATCCAGAATCAACCTCGACATACCAAATACATATATGTCCAGCATGCAACGTCTTTGCATGTCCAGCTAACCCTTCACATCTGAGCCCCCTTTCCTCATGGTCCAATCCCGTTGAAACAGCACGATTCTTAGACCTACCGTTGGATTACCTCGATAACAACTTATCTGAATCATATCACCCTAACGGGGACTAGATGACCGTTATAACAACAACAACATCCAGCGCCCAAATACACGAAGACAGGAGAATCCTTGCTCGTTCTCATCCTGATCGAATTTGGGTATGGGTACTTTTCCTTGCAAGCTTATTGGCTTTATAATTTCCTATGAACCAACCAGACAAGTTTAATATGAAAATAGTTTGTTGCTGCTGCTTGTGAGGACGTACACTCCTTGACTTGGCTATTTCTAATTTTATGAACATAAAAGTTATCTTTTAACAAATTATAGAAAGTCTCGTGATAGTTGAGGAAGAAAAAGTGATATTGAGTCGAAAATTACGTTTTGGAAACGATTCAAAGACCTTCGAGAAAATGTCGACAATTCTGGAACTCTAGTTCTTCTTCTTCTCCTTCTTCTTCATTATTGGCGTAGGCACACTTATGCGGTTATAGCCGAAAAGGACACAATATGTAGAACTCTCTACTCTTCATTTATGAGCAAGTTGGAAAATAATCGATAACTCTAAATTTAGTTGTGCTCTAAATGCATTCGAGTTTTGGAGTTATTTTCTGAAAATGTTAGAGAAATATATCAGAGGTAGTGCGCAAAACTAAGTTTTACTACAATAAAAATCATCATGAATATGCCGCTATGTACCCTACCTAATATATAACTGAAACATATAACACTGTTCCTTCAAGCTGCTTTCGTATTTGTGCGCATCCAATGACTCACTGGGTGTAGCGCACTCGAGCATTTTGCGGCGAAAACACGAACGACGGCAGCAACGAAATGCTAGGTAACAACGATTTGCTGCGAAACGGCGGAAAAGCACGTGTATGGAAAATGACGGCGAAAAAGAGAAAATCCGTAATACATAACTGTTTATATGAAAGGCATAAGCAGTTGTGAAAAGGAAATGAAATAAACAAACAACAAGTAAAGACGGCGATGATTCATCAACAGCGAGCGAGGCGGTCACGGCAACGCCGACAAACACGAGCAACCGACAGCGACCCAGCCAAGCAGCAATGGGTTAATTTGAAAAGGAAAAAATAAGCAACAATAATAACATTTTAGTAGACGCTGCAGACATATGCGCCACTACATGAGATTTCTTCAGCTATCTATGTATAAGACATAGGTGCAACAACTGTAGTAACATGCGCGTAACGTCAAAACGTGCAACATGCAACATGCAACAAATTACATATAAATTTTTTACCGGCAAAGCGAAGTGAATCGCGAGACAAAACGAACGGCATGTCGGCATGGCATGACTTTGCACCGTACAACATAACTGTGGTGGCACGAACTCGACATAGACGACACATAGCTTATGGCAGACATGCAGGCGAGGATAGGTTTGGCCCCCGTTGGTGGCGCGACTTGACAACACGTTGGCGAAATTTTTAACTTATTACTGTCAAATGGTGACCGCCTTTCAGTTTCAGTTTTTTAATTGCTTCGGCTTTAAGCTTGTTGGTTTGCTCGCGAACAGCGCTGTTACTGGCCGCTTGCGCAACATTTGTATTTGCCGCTGTCAGCCGTAGCCGGCATTTGCAATATTTTGCAAATTTCACTGCTTTAGCAGTTTTGCCTTTCCACGCTTTTGTGCCGCATTTACTCGTTTATCGTTGGCGGCGCTTTGACCTATGTCCTTTAGCGAAAGCACCGTAGTACTACTAACTCTATGGATGAATAGGTGGCAAATGACGAAAGCACAATGCGGCAATGGAAATTCGCTTTGCAGTGTAGAAAACGTGGTTGGCAACGCTATCGATTAATTTCGTTTTGTTAGAAACTTCAAAACCAATAGCAGTGTAGTGCGTTGGTTAGAGGCACTGCATGACACTCAATATCTTTGCTTTGCAATTTTCAATGATTTTGTTTGTGCTGCAATCTGTTGTAGAGTTGCATTGCTTTAGTGTATGCAGATATACTTGAGATAGTGGGTGGGCTAAGCTTTAAAAGCACCACAGATAAGAGGGCCAAAGAGCTTTCTCAGCCTAAAAGTATGCTTGGTTGGTAGAAGCTAGTGATTTGAGTAAAGTAAAAGTGCTTGTATAGTTTTAGAACCTTTAAGTCAAAGAAATAAGTAATAAAAATAGTAAAGAGAATAAACTCGACGAAAATATCGGAATTTCAATATTTCGGACTTGTAAGTGTTGTAAGGTCTTACTATGTATTCATTTATTTCAGCACTTCTCCGCAAAATTAACGAAAATATGTTGGCCGAAAACCCCGTTAAAATGTGTATTTTTACATTTTTACGAAAAGACAATTTCCCAAAATATCAAAATATGATTTAATTATGTAAATTTCTCAGTCCTACTGAAAAGGGATATATTAAGTTTGTAACATACAGAAGGATTCGTCAGAAACCCTATAAAATACTGTCGGACAAAAAAAAATAAGAGCAGTCCCTGTTAAAATAAAAAACCATAAAACCATCTATCCCAACTATTATTGTTGGCTCAATTCTTCCTTGTTTTTCGATCTAACGCTTCCAATTTTTTGTTCGACAAGTTTTCCCAAGTTCTCTATCGTTTTCAGATCCGGAGATAGTGAAGGCCAGAAAACGTCTATTTTATTATGAAGAAACCAATTTCGTGCAAGAGCCGGTGTATGTTTTGGATCTTTGTTCTGTTAAAACTTTCACTTTAGAGGCATCTTGCATTCTGCCTGGTTCCCATAAGAATCATTACTTCTGTGATGTTTCCACATGCGTACTTAGAAGTTTTTGCAAAGTATTTGAGGTGGATTTTTCCAACGTTTACCACCACTAAATTTACCTTGCTTTCTTCTGTCCATAGTACGTTACGCAATTTCTTTAGCTATATTGGGTCATTCCATTCGACTTTCAACTCGGTTATAACGGCGTAAGCGGGAGCTGTTCTTCTACAAAGTATATTTTCAACCAGACGTCTCCTAACTGACAGATAACAAATTAGACCTACAGTATCCACCCTAATTGTGGCAACTGACTTGTATGGATCTCGGAACGACGGAATTCTAATAAAATTTTCGCCTGCACATGTAGTTTAGTGAGGTCTACCCCGGAAATTCCAAAAAACCAAGCCTAGCAACTATGCGCATAAGATGCCATACAATCCACAAACAAAAAAGATAGCCAAAAACGATGCCGTAAAAAAATAATTTGCAATCGAATATTATTTCATTACGTTTTTTTTTATTTTCTTCGTCCGACACTGTACATATATATAGATAATCACCGTTACGATCTGAGTCGATTTACACATCTGTTATTTGTTGTTTTACTTTATTTATCATCATATACAATTTTTCCACATCACTTACACCTCAATTTCTCTCAGTGTATATGTATATGTATTATATAGCAACGACCACTCGTTCAACACCTCGTTTTTGTTCTCGTATTTTGTTTGCTTGACACACTAGAATATTCGCCACTTCCGCTGCGCTATTCTTCTATTCCATTTTATCCATTTATTATCCTTTAAATGCATTTCACCATTTGCTTTACATCACATTGCTCACACACACACATATATATCCATACTTGTATGTATCTGTGCCTAGGTATGTCTCTATGGAGTTGCTGACTTGTAGCTGCCTTTTAGGCGTCTAATAATTCGGTTTTCTTACTAATTCCCCATTTTGTCGACTACCGTCTGAACTCCTACAACCACAACCACACGCTGAAGTATACTTGAAATCTCGTGTGGCGCATAGAAAAAAGAACGAGAGGGTCGCAAAAGTTGGCAGCAACAGTGACGTTGGCAACAAACGGCACACAAATTGAAGGCAAAAAGAGGCTACACAGTGTCAACAAATTATTGAAAATATAAAAACTTTTTTTTAGAAATTTAAATGATGGAAAGCAGTTAGCCAAAAAGTTGAGATATATAAAGGAAATGGGAGTGCAGTGAGAGTGGAAATGGCAAACGCAACTTTTGAGTGGATTTCGAGAGAAATTGGGATCAGTTATACCTTATTATTCGATGTTTATCAAAATAGGCTTCTAAGTCCTGAATCCTATATAATAAGATGACTTATATACATATATATATATTTTTATATTATGAAAAGGTATGTATATTAAGATTGCCACGAAGTATGTAAACAAAGACCCAGAAAAAAGCTTCAGAGTCCCATATACATATATATATTGTATATATAGATAGTAACATTGAGGCTTTAACCTTTGACCTTAAAAATAATGATTAGCGTGACAAGCTGAGCCGATTTAGTCGTGTCTGTCTCCCTTCCTGTATATACTCGAGCTAGTCACTCAAGTGTTGAGATATCGTTCTAAAATCGTGCACAAATCTTTTTCTTCGCAAGAAGCTGCTCATTTGTCAGAACCACCGCTATGGGATCACTGTATCACATAGCTGTCATACAAACTGATAGATCCAAATCAGATCCCTATATGAAAAACTTTTTTATTTGACAAGATATCCTCACGACATTTAGCATGCATTATTGTTCAAGGTAACGGTACAACCACTAAAAAATTTGTAAAGATTGGACCACTATAGCATATAGCTGCCATACAAACTGGCCGATCCAAATCAATTCCTTGTACACAAAACGTATATATTTGACAAACTATGCTCACGAAATTTGGTATACATTATTGTCCAAGGTAATGGTACAGTCACTAAAAAACTTATACAGATCGGACCACTATAGCAAATAGCTGCCATACAAACTGATCCGTCAAAATGAACTCTTTGTATGGAAAACATGTTTATTTGTGAAGAGTATTTTATAAAATTCTGATGAAAACAAAAATGACTCACTCACAAAATTTTTGGCAACGAAAAAGCCATTTTGCGTGCAAATTAGCCAATTATAGAACACTGTGCGCGCTGAGTGTCAACACAACAGCTCAATCTGCACGGTAATATTCTTGTTTGCAACTTTGTTGTTGTTGCACAGTTCTACTTCGATACTCATGAATATGAATATACATTTGATTGCTTGTATTGGTGTTTCCATGTCGCGCTTTTGCAGTTGTAGTTGTTTGCTCTTGCATTTGTAGTTGTTTGTGTTTACATTTGTTATTGTATTTGCTGGTATTTGTGTTTGTGTGCTTATGCAAGTGACGTGCAAGCGTTTTCGCTGTGCAACACTATTACACAACAACAATTTTGTAGATTTGTTGTAATACCATCGCCCCGTTACACTGTAACTATGCGGCGAACAACAGCAACAACTAAAACTAACGGCAAATACTTGCGCACACCTAACCGAAAATTCCGTTACATACTACAACACACACCCAATAACTAAAAATTTGCGCAAAACAACGTGCTTCAGTCTCCTATTTGTGCATAAGTAAAAAGCCACTTGCCATACACGCCTAAAAGTGTGCTACAAAACTGCTTTTTGCAGCACGTCTCTATAAGCCTTTCGCCACTGGCACAGCTCATCATCATTGAACATTTTACATTTTTCACATATTTTCCACGTCCTTCTTCGTCCAATGTCCTCTTTTATGTGTTGCTGCACACACACATGCAGGCGTCGAGTATATAGCCGTCGTTCGCTGTTGTAGTGTATGTGTTTTGTTTGTGTCTGTCGCTAACGTTGTTATTGGTGTTGTTGTTGTCGCTTCGCCATCGTTATGTTGTTTGCCACATTTTTTGTCAACGCCGCCGCCGCCGCAGTTTGTGTTGCAACCGTCCGTCAGATGGTATTGTGTTCGTCTCGGTAACAGTCTGTTTCAGCATTCCGGTGTGATCTTTTGCCCATTCAAGTGTGTTGTGCAGGAATTTTCAACTCGCCAAGTGGCTCGTGACTTTAAAACAACTTTAACTAGAAACTAATCAACATTTTATATAATATTAGTTGAGTTTTGAAAGGCAAAAGAAGTGGTGCATTTCGCTGCGCAGCGTTGCATTTCTATACCGTCCTACACTGCCTGTAATATTGTGCTACTAACACTACCACTTAAGCTTCATACATACATAATGGTGGCTATACACTCCACGCGTAAGTAATTAAAAAAAAAAAAAATTTATAAAAATAAAAATTCAAATTATGATCATAAAAGCATAATTTTTAAAAATTAAAACAAAAAAAAATTTAATTTAAAAAAAAATTAATCATTACAGCATATTTTTAAAAAATTAAATTAAAAATATAATTAATTAAATTAAAGAAAAATGTAATTCAACAAAAAAAAAATATTTTTTTAAAAACTTAGCTTTAACAAAAAAAAAATATGAGAAATTAAGATATATTTTGGCAACTGAATATTTTGTCAGTTACGCAAGCGTTATGATACCCTACTATTTCTTAGAAATCAACGTGCTTTTATTTTTCAAATGAAATCACAATTTCGAGTATAGTTAAAGTATACTGTATATTAAATATAACTGTGAGTGAAAGAGCAGCTTAAGTGGAATTAGGGGAGAATTTAAGTTGTGCACTCAAACGTGAAAGGTTCATACGAGTATAATAACCGCTTTGGAAAACTATATTTTCGAAAAGATTTTTATATCATTTTTATTTGATTTTTTTTGTACCTTCCAGGCCAACATTAGCACTACAAATTAAATTTGAATTCCAAAAACCATATTCATATAAACTATACTTCTATGCGAACACAGTATTAAGTAACCAAAATATACAATGTTACTAACCGAGATGCTACGTTAAACTTCTTGATAAAATAAAATTTTGTAA
The DNA here is from genome assembly GCF_016617805.1 of Bactrocera tryoni. Classification (NCBI taxonomy): domain Eukaryota; kingdom Metazoa; phylum Arthropoda; class Insecta; order Diptera; family Tephritidae; genus Bactrocera; species Bactrocera tryoni. The sequence continues at coordinate 77,773,751 of NC_052500.1, forward strand.
ACAGAGTTGCCAATGTTCTAAAAAAAATATGGCTGCACTAAAGCTATTATTATACCCTACATTGGTGCAATTTTTATGGCAAAGAAGGGGATTCAAAGATATTTTTCTTGATTTTAATCGATCAGTTTGTATGGCAGCTATATGCTATAGTGGTCCGATATGCTCAATTTGTTCGGGGATTAAGTTCTGTGTCGAATATCGTGAAGATATCTTATAAAATAAAAAAGTTTTCCATACCAGGACTTGATTTCGATCGATCAGTTTGTATGGCAGCTATATGATAAAGTGGTGCGATCTAAACAATTTGTTTATATTTTGTAGCACTGTCTCAGACAATAATCCATACCAAATATCGTGAAGATATTTTATAAAATAAAAAAGTTTTCCATACAATTGGTTGACTTTGATGGACCAATTTGTATGACCGCTATATAGCCATCGAATATCTCCGTAAACGGCAGTTTCATGGAGAGGAAGAGACGTGTGGATAGCTTCATATCGATATCTCATAAACTGAGGGAGTGGCCGTCCGAATTCAGCTGCCAAAAAGAGTAGTAGCTGACTCAGTATTTAATTTGGCTTTCTAGTCAAAATGCTGGTAATTATGTGCTATTTTGAAGTTGAGTTTTACCAAGTAATAGTTGCCATTTTTAAAGGAGGAAGAAAATTGAGCGATTAAAAAAAAATTTCAAAGACTTTTGGTTACTAATTTTAACTTATTTGTAAAAAATATTTAGCTAACTGTTGGGGAATGAGAATTAGAATTTATAATAAAAACGATAAATAAACAATTAAAAGCTACAGAGAACAAAAAAAAAATAAAAAATAACGTAACATCACTTTTCATAAGTTTGCAGGCGAAGTTCTTATATTGAAAAAAAATTTAGTTTTGTTTATAAAACGGTTATATATTGGTTATAAAATGGTAATATATTGGTTATAAAACGGTTATATATTGGTTATAAAATAGTAATATATTGGTTATGCAATGGTTATAAAGTGGTTATACATAAAATGCTCATATATTGGTTACATCTGACAGCGGAAGCTGAAAATTTTATGCTACATATATGTAATATGATATAGTGAATCGTAAGCAATAAAAAACTCGATTTCGAATTTTTTGATGATACGCTGTTCTGCATATTAGGAGACGATATGAATGTTATACTAGTCAATCCTCGTGCAATATGATGCTGTTGAGCTTTTTTCGTCTAAAAATTCAATAACTTCTATAAGAGCGCTATGTATGTATGTTATGTTCTATGTAAGCATTATAAGAAATATAAGTACATATACATAAGTAGAAGGATTACAGCATAATATATATTTACCTGCTTTAGTAATTATATATGCTATTGTGATACAAAATAAATGGAAGAAAAAAGTATTTTTTGAGTATTTTATATAGTTGAAGGATAACGAGTAAAAAAATCCGAGCTTAGAACAAATTTGAAGTTTAACTCAACAAAATTCTTTCCCCAATTAATTTTTTATACAACATAATCTAAACTCTAAGTTCTTGAAGTCGAATTCCCAAAAAGTAGTTTCATTCTGTCATAAAATGTAATCATCGATTGCACTACTCAACAAATCTGAAGGAAAATTTTTGGTTTGATAAGTTAAATAGCTACACGACCAAAGAATGCGAATATTCCAGAATATTTCCTGAGAAAACTTTTAAACTTATTGATCTAAAAATTTGTTCAGAGATTATGGTATCTTTTAACTGTGAAAAAATCGATTTTTTTAAATTTTTACTGTATACAAGTATTACTCCTTAAGAGGTCTGTGGGATATTTGAGGTGACCTGATTTCGATTTTGATTTCAAAAATTGTTCATCATTTACAGCTATTTTTGTCATTTTAGTGATCCCTACACTCCTACACCACAACACAAAAAAACCTACATGTTAGCAGATTTTTACTATGATTTTCGCTTTATCAACCAAAAATTAGCAAGAAATAGCCACTAAATATTACAGTCGCAAAATGACTGTAAACTAGTGTTATCAAAAACAACAAATGCAAGCCACATGGCAACCCTTAAGCAAACTTTAAACGTGGAAAAATGAAGCGAGCATTCACCTTTAGCATGAACATGCAAGCAATTATGGAAATGAAATTCAATACTGAAACAACATACTATATTATAATGCAACAATACAAGTATTATATATACCTACATATATACATATGTATACACATGTAAACTCTTAAGTCCATACAGACAGAATTCAATGCATTGTATATATGACCATTAAAGCATTTATCATGATTAAACTACTTTCACCACCCATTAGCAATAAAAACAAATATTTTTTAAAGCAGTACCTTCTTTATACGTGCCCTGCTGTTATGTCAGCAAAATTAATAGGAAACGCCACATACACGCATAAATACATATATCCATATGTGTGCTGACTAAATTGACCGCTACCCATCCCTTGATATTATCATCCAAAATTATTGGTATATATGAATGTACACGTATGTGCCTGCATATTGGCATGTCCACACCCTTTAGCCACTTCGAGCCGGCAGCGTTGACATTTATGCTTCATAACACCCCAGAGGTTATGTAGAGCAGTGGCTGTTAGCTGCTATTTGCGCGTGCTATAACAGTCGTAAATGAAGTGAAATAGTAAATGGACGCTAACTAACCAGCAATTAGCAATAGCTATGAAAAATAATTCGCAATTTTTTTTTCTTGCTCAATTTTTTAGCGGAAATTGGGAATATTCAATGGAAGGCAGGAATTAATTTTATATTTTGTATATCAAAATCGAGTCCTTGTGTGGAAAACTATTTTATTTGACGAGATATCTTCATGAAATTTAACATAGATTATAATACAAGACTGTGCTATAATCTCGGAACAAGTTGTTCAAATCGGACCACTATAGCATATAGTTGCCATACAAACTTACCGATCATAACCAAGGCTTTATTTAGAAAACGCTTTTATTTGGCGAGATATCTTCATGAAATTCCGCACAGATTATTGTCGAAGATAACGCTATAATCTGCGAATATAGCGTTCAGATCGGTTCAGTATACCATATAGCTGTCATACAAACTTACCGACCAAAAGCAAGTCTTTGTATGGAAAAATCTTTTATTTTACAAGCTATATTCACGAAATTTAGCATAGATTGCAATACAAGACAGTGCTATAATCTGGGAAGAAATTGTTCAAATCGGACCACTATAGCAAATAGCTGCTATACAAACTGAACGATCAAAATCCAAATAAAAATGTTGTTATGCGCTTTTATGCTATAATAAATCCACCCATTAAGGATATTGTAGTTGCGGTTTAGTCGAAGTTAACGTTTTCTCTTGTTTTATAGATTTTTTTAAAACTTTTTTTATAGATTTTTTTAAAACTTTTTTATAGATTTTTTTTTAAGATTTTTTTATTTTTTTAAGATTTTTTTATAATATTTTTAGAGGTTTTTTAAATAATTTTTTTTATTGCTGTTTTTAATTTTTTTTTTAGATTTATAGAAATTTTTAATTTTTTTATAAACTTATTCTTAAATATTTTATTTTCTAAAGTTTGTTTTGATAAAAAAAAAAAATTTTTTTTTTGATTTATTATAATTTTTTTTATAAATTTATTCTTAAATATTTTTAATTATTTTATTATATTATCGATTTTTTTACGATTTTTTATGTATTTTTTAATTTTTTCATTTCATTTTAAAGCTTTTCAAATTTACTTTATTATTAATTTAATTTTTCTTATTTTACTCTATCAAACTGTCATCACTACAGCTCATCGCAATGCATAAAATAATTACTTTTGTGATTTGCCATGCCCAAGGGACTTCATTTACTCTTGATTTGTTTCCAATTTTCTTACTTCTGTTTGAGGTTTTTCTTTGCAATGCATTAACGTATTCAAAATTCATCTTATCTCTCACAAAAAATACATGAAAACTTCCATACACTAACTGTTATACGTTCACTGCTACCCGGAAATTTCCATTTCTGCAAGCCACATTGATTTGATGCTGCATAACAAGCGTGTAGATAATATAATTTCCCTACAGCAGCATGCTTTTAGGCGTGCCAGCGTAGAAAGCCCGCCAGCACAACATCAATGACTCATAGCGCCGCTTTACAGCGCTGGGGGTTAAATTTCTCGTGACTCACACCGCTTTGCACCAGGTTGTTGATGAGGTTAATTTAATTTTCGCATAATAAATTTGCAACGTTTGCCTGCTGATGAGACAGCAAGGAGTCGGAGCAAATGTGCGCTGGTCGCTTTAGGCAAATACTCAACAACATATATGTGTGTGTGTCTGCAGATGTGTTTTCAAGTGCCGAAATATTATATACATGTATGTGCTATAGTCTAGCAGTGAAAAGTATTTTCTAATTGACAACCGGAAACTTTTGTGTATCTACAAATTTTGGAACCCGAAAACACAGGCAGACGCCGCCAAGGCACAAAAGTCAAGTGTTTTGCCTCGTTGGCGACTTTTGTTTTTATATGTAGCATACATTTCGGCGCTAACGACTGCCATATCAGCTGCGATGTCAGCACATGCTTTAGATATAAATATGTATATATTTACATATGCTTACACATATGAATTTGTGGTACAATTATGTATGATTCGTCGTTCTGTATATTCTCTAGAGCTTTAACACTGCTACTTCTTGCCGGCGGCCTATACTCATTTTCACACACAGATATGTGTGGCTATAAAGTTTTCATTAATACCATACTCATTGCTTCCACTTACGCATATGTGCCGTAAGTGTGCAAAATACAGTAGTACATGCATACATACATATGTACATACATACATACACACATACATATGTTGTTACAAAATAGCTGCGTACGAACTTTGCTTACACTCTGTCGCACAAAACGCCAGCATTTTATTGCCGTTCCATAAAACAAGCCTTAATTTAATTAAATGCAAATTAAAATCCTTTTATGATTATTATAGAATTTAATTGCTTGACTGACTGCATGCCGAAGGCAAGCTTTATTGCTGGGTGATTTGCTTTTCAGTGAAGTGCCGAAGGCAAGCTTCATTGCTGGGTGATTTGCTTTTCAGTGAGTGTATTTGTTCGCATTATTGATTTTTTAAGGTTTTTCGGAAATTTTTAGACACGACAACCGAATGAAATGTGTTTGACAAATTTAAATTGACCATAATACATGATTAAATTATACTTTCGAGCTCAATGGCGTTTTCATTGCAGCTGATTTTTCAATTTCGGAAACCGAAAAAGTCACAGTGAGCCAAATCAGGCCAATACCGTGACTAAGCGATGACTCTCGTTTTATTTAAGGCCAAAAAGTAGCTACACCATACTAGAATGTGACGGCGCATTCAGGTTATTTGGAGCGAGCCTAGCATTGAGACGCTTATAACCAAAACATTAACCAAACTGCGTTCAGCTGCTCCACAGGAGATGTTGAGCCCTTAGCTATCTCCCTATTGCCAACCCGACGATTCTTAAACACTATTTCTTAAATTTTTTGTTGTTATCGTCATTAAAACAGGTCTATAATAAAGATAAAAAATCGCATGAAAGAAGTTCTTCAGAAGTACTTCACAGCTTTCACTGGTACAAGGACACTACTTCTGAAATATTTTCAATGATTCCGTAGCCGTGGTTCCATTGGAAACACAAATCAATTCAAGCAAATTCGTTGTTAAATTTGTTTTTTACCGTGATTTCGTTGAAGCCACAAAATGCCAAGCAAACTCTTTGCTCAATTTTTTTTATGCTAAAAATCGTCATTCGGTCTGTTCACTTCGTAAAAGAACAGCTGTCAAAACACACTCACATATGGAAATAAAACTTCACAAGGGCCTAAAAACATTCACCTTTCCAGGAAAGAATATACATCGATTCATTTTTGCGCACGAAGTTTAAATGAACCAGTCCGGGTCAAATTTGATCAGATGGTATATTAAATTTTTCTTAATCTGATGGGTCAGCGGTCTCATGAGAATCGTCTTAATCTCTTTTCACGAAGCTTAAATAAACTAATCCGGGTCAAATTTGATCAGATGGTAAATACATTAATTTTTTTTAGTATATTCGATCAACAGTCTCATGAGAATTGTCTTAGCCTTTTTTCTGAGACAAAATATCGGTTTCTGATTCCTTAAATTCAGTCAGTTCTCTATACCGTCTCTGCGACAGAGACGCAGATATTGGTACCATTATTTTTAATCAGCTATAGACGTTTTATTTGCTGTTCAGAAATTATTTAAGTGAAGACGTTGACGTTTCTAGTTGCACAGTGTGTATTATGTTTGTCACGAAGTTTTTAACTTCCAGAAGATAATGTCGGAGACCCTTTACTATATATTGTTTATATAGACGAACCCAGTACCTTAGTATTGGAGATATCGATCTGAAATTTTGTACACGTTATTTCTTCCCCAACATTTGTCAGAACCGATATCGGACTACTATGAGTTATAGCTGTCATACAAACTGACCGATCAAACCCAAGTCTTGTATGGAAAGATTTTTTATTTCACAAGCTAGCTTCAAGAAATGTTTCATAGATTATTGTCTAAAGCTGATCGTACCACTATAGCATATACTTGAACACCAAAGTGTTCAATAAAAATCAAGACAAAGATCTTTTTGAATAAGTGTGAAAGTGACCCCCAATTTTTGAATAACCTAATCACAGGTGACGAGTCATGGATCTCCAAAAAAGGGAAGAATGAGCAAATCCAAAGTGAAAACGATGTTCATTGTCTTTTTTGACTTCAAAGGCATCGTCCACCATGAATTTTTTCCTCCTAGACAAACCGTCAACGTCTAGTTGTAGTCGTGGAAGTCTTCAAGAGACTCAAACGAAGGGTCAATCGGGTCCGACAAGACATCGTTGCCGGCATCACAACGCTTCCGCAGCCGCCCTACAGCGCAGAAGACTTTTCTTTAAGACAGACTATCAGAAAAATATAATCTTCAACCGAATAAATCGCCAAACATTACCATATCCTTCACTACTTTGAACGATATACTCAACAAACTGTTTTATTTACCCTGATCCCCCCAAAAATGCTCTCTTCAAAATTTCTTAAGTTTAGCACCGAAGCTTCATAAGCGTATTAACAACCAAGTAACAGTATGAATAGTATATCCTACTTGCTTGCTTCACATGTAGTAGAAAATCATTATCCCATCATTCAAGCTATTAAAGCTCACACACACACACACCCACGCACGTGCAGAGACGCACAGAGTTGCTTACTATCGCGTAAGCCAAATTTAATGCGCATAAAATGTCTGCATTCGAAATCATTTATCATTTTCAACATGATCATCATCTCTCCTTCACATCTCATGTCTCCTGACAATTTGGCATTACACAGATTTATTGCATTAATCTTTGCATCTTCACATCTACGAGCACACACACAAAGGCCTACATGAGTGAAAGGCTCACAGACGGCGAACAGCCGTCATGTATTAAGCCACTCGAAACTCACTGTCAGCTACAAATGACAGTAGCAAATGCATTACGCAACAACCAGCAATTTCATACTCCAATGCAATCATACACACATTTATATACATACATATGTACATATACATTATTCAATATAATTGCACAGTAGCGGCATGCATACATACATATGCCAAGTGTTAATACCGAATTACAAAAGTATAAAAAGAAAACTGTTGACAGCCATCAACGAACCAGCCCAGTTGTTGTGCAAAAAAGCGGCAGCATAACGCAAAAACTCCGCCACCAGTAAAATATGCATGTTGGCAACCCTTCTTGTGCCGCCTCGCGTTTACTTTTGTTATTTTAATGACAATGACATCAATCTCGTCAAATGTGGGCGGCCGCTTTCGGAGCGCCAAGAAGTCTGTGCGTGTAATTTCATATGAATTTTTTTTTCAGCACTACATATATTCATTTGGATATGTATATTAGGGTGGGTCAAAAAAACTTAATATTTTTCCTTAGATATCTTGAAAACATCATTCAAAATTATGATAATAAAATTCTGGCACATTGAGCTCTCAATATTAATATTAACAGCTGCCGCATTGTGATTTTTGATTTACTATATGTGACCTGGTCTACGAAAAGGGAGCTAACGTGCGAAAACTAGTTTTCTGGGAAAAGCTGTTAAAAATAATCGACAGTTTCTCGTTATCTCATTAATTGTTCTCCTTTTTTTTGACACCTAAGCCCCCTTTCCGTAGACCAGGTCACATATAAAGTTGTTGATGTTTTGTTTGTTTAATGGGGAGCGTTTTTTACGTGGCGGGTTCCAAACCCAGCTCACAACTCTGAGGAGAGATGAGTCGCCTTCTCACTTTAGCTCGCTTTCAAACGGATGTTCTAGTAGGGTGATGTGCAAGACCAGATGGAGAAATACCTGGCTTTACTTGGAATCTCGGCGCTGTTGGTAACTCGGCTATAACCGCATAAGCGGTGTCTACGCCAGTAAAGAAGAAGATATACTATATGTAAGGTTGTGTTCATAAAAATAGTAGACAGATAAGTAAATGCGCATTGCACAACCTGGGGTCTATTGTACCAGATATTGTTCCTTCGAGAAGCGTGAATTGATTGCGAAGCTTAGGAAAAATTATACGATATGTAGAAATTAAGCCCAAATAATCCTCAAAAAGGAGTAACAATTATTTGTCGGTTACTACTCTTACAAATTGTAGGCGACTATTTGCAAACAAATTGAAGATAAAGAGTCCACGGCAAGTAATTTTTTGGCCGAAGAAACATGGTGCTGCATGAATAAAAAGCGGAAAAGAACATTTCCATTGGCCACCTACAAAATGGCCGAAAGTGCTTTGGACTGATGTAAGCGCACCCGCTTTTTTCAAAAAACAAGGTACAGAGAGCAAGTCCGCCCACTACCAAACGAAATTTGGCATTCTAGGTACACTACCAAAACTTTTAAACATGGATGATCTGAGCATCCCAGTATGAGCTTCCTTTTCGTATCATGGTGTTGGTCCAAACAGTGTATGTAAACCTACTGAGCGGTGTTATGTTACCAATTGCAAGTTGGAGAATGTCTAATAAAAAGGACCTTTGAGCAGAATAGCGACCCAAAACATGCGACCAAACTAGCCACTCATTAGTTTGTAACAAAGAAGATCGGTCCTAATGTCCTGGCCAACGTAGGTGGTGCAGCTTAATCCAATCGAAAATTTATGGGAAGATGTTAAACGAGCAGTAACAGCAACCAATCCATCAAGTGGAACACAACATTGGGCAGTTGTCAATGAGGCACGGGCTCACATTCCTATGAAGCGTTTTATGGAGCTTTTACACGTCAGTATAATGACGTATTAAAAAGGCTTTACAGCCAAATATTCATTAATCGAAAAACTTTAGTTTTTAAAATTTTAGCCGTTAACTTTTTGCTTTTTTCTTCAAAAAAATGGACAGCTTTACAATTTTCATGAAAATAGCTGTATATAAATAACACAGAAATATTTTCTTAATTTATTTGAATATTTAATGCATTTGAACAAATTATTGTATGTTGAAAATGACAACCTGTTCTTGTGGCGAATTTGATGATCTTAAAAATTGTCTAATAATTTTTGATAAGGTGACTAAATCAAAAGTTATTAGAAGTCAAAACCCAACCTAAAATCGTAAAAAATAATTTCCAACCTCAAATGGTGAAAAAATATTTCTAAATGTTCTTTTATATTTTGTCATATCATAATATCTCGACTCAGGAAATATATTAATCCTATAAGTTTCGTTGTTTTTATTGGATAAATCCAACGGAATTAAAAAAAAACTTTTTGCCGTCATTTCGACGTTATTTTTTTCTAAGAAAAAAAAAAAATTGTAAATAATTTTTTTTGGCCCACCCTATTATACATACATATATAAATATATGTGTTTGCTCCAGTACGTATTACAACCTTTTTCTGATTTTTTATGGCATTTTAATTGTGACACCCGCCAACACCAACCAACTCAGGGGCGTATTTCACTTGCTTTAAAGCTGTCGCATTCTGCTCAAATTTGTGTGGTCTTACAATTACAACCGCCTTATTAAAGTGCTTTCATACTGAAACCATAAATATTTACATTTATTTTATAGTAATGGTGGGCGAGGGTTGCACATAACTTAAGTGCCATTTAATAAACGATTTGTCATTTTTAAATTCGCATTTCAGTTATTAAAGTATCTCAAGCACTCAAGGGATCCATAAAATCTTCGTAAAATGTGGGCAGAGTCTATTAATTGCATTGCCATTGTATTTGTAAAGTACTTTTGGTTATTAATATAAGGTCTTCTAGGAAGAAATCTAAAATTTTTGCATTGCATTGAAGATTTCATTAAGAACAGTTGGAATGATCCGATATACATACATAAGTACGTCAAATACGTCAAAATTTGATTCGAGAACTTATTGTTGTCATTTTAAAGGTGATTTCATAATGCCACTCTCAAAGTAACCCTTGACTCTATAGACAAAGAACTGGGAAGGATATTTTTACAAGCTTCTCTTGATGCGGAATTTTTCACCAAAAAAGTCATTCAACATGAATAGGAACAAGTAGTAAGAAATCACTTAATACCAGGTGCCAGAAAGAAAATGGATGAAGAAGAATCACCCAAGCAACTTTCCGCAGTTTCTGGCAAGTAACTATCAATGTTTGTAGTCCACCGTTGCCCCGATTTGACACAATGCCTTTCCCATTGACCAAAGCTGGCCGATTCTGTGCAATTGCTTCCTTCAGAAGTTCTAATTTTGACAATACTTGTCTGAGTTAACATTAACAGTTTGGCGGTGGCGAGCCACTCATAGTAGATGATTTCCTCCATAGCAACACCATCCTCTTGGCCATCAATTCTGGTTTGGTCACTGGATCACTTCTATTATTTTATCGATATTTTCGACGATTGCTCTTCTAGAGCGTGGTGCTTTCTTGATATCAAAACTACCGAAACGAAATCGACGAAACCAAATTTGCGTTTGATTAGTTGTTACTATGTTAGATCCATAACCTTTATTACAATTTTAGCCGCCTGACTTTCGTTTCCGTCTTTACGTAGGAAAACTGTAAAGTATGACGTATTTTTCTTTGCTGATGTCTAGCTTTCGACGCATGCTCAAACAGTACTCAATCAGACATTTAGAAGATTTTATCTTTTTAACGCCACATTGCGTAACTCAACCATACTTATGGAACGTGAGATACAGAATACTAAAACCATCTTTTGAAAAATAATGGATTCTTTTTTATTTCACCTTATGTATAACCGAGTTCTGAAAAGCGTTCATTCCAACGGAGTGGAGATCGTCTTCTTCCTCTGTTTCCCCCGGCGGGTACTGCGTCGAATACTTTCAAACCTTGAGTGTTTTCATCTATTCGGATTACATGACCTAGCCAGCGTAGCCCCTGTATTTTAATTCGCTGAATTTTGCCAATATTATCGTTCCATCGAATGCGATAATAGCCGTTGCCTATGCACAAGGGACCATAAAACTTCCACAGAACATTTCTCTCGAAAACTCGTAACGTCGACTCGTCAGATGTTGTCATCGTCCATGCTTATACACCTTATAGGAGGACGGGAATAATGAGGTACTTATAGAGTTTGGTCTTTGTTCGGTTCCAAGATAGACGAAATTAGCTACGACTTCGAAGTTATGACTGGGAGGCAAGTCGCGAGTACGACGACTGTTTGTTTGATGACCGGAGATATTTTGTCCTATCCTCGTTCACTACCAGACTCATTTCCTTCGCTAGTTTATCCAGTTTGGAGAAAACAGAACTAACGACCTATTGCTCAACTTCATTTTACCCAGCCGTATTAGTTTTGGGGGGAAACCAAAGAAAGGCAGCTTCTTTTCGTGCTGTCGAAAGTTCCTTTGGTCACTGCTTGTCAAAAAATTAGTAAAAACAGCAACAAAGTTAGAGTTTTATTCAGTACAAAATGGTACTTGGACGTCTCATTAAAGTAAGTAAGGTAGTATAAGGCAAAAGTAAACACCAATTTTGACGCTCTGGTCCTTTAACTTAAATATTAGTTCTGGGAAACGCTCTCAGACGAACCTATAACTAAAGTGTACGTAAAATTATTGTAAAATTTAATGGAAAAACTGTGTGCCTATATTAACTCAAATAACAGTTTATATAGGATTAATAAGGCTTTGAATCGGAAATAAGATTGGCCTTTGAAAAAATATAGTAAATTCTAAAAAAAAAAACTACGTACTTAAATATTCCCAGAAAACCAAGTAAAATCAATGAAACTTATACTATATAATACCATAGTTTCAAAATATTTAATCTTCTAAATATAAATACAACCGACAACAGCAAATAGTTATATACACATATAAGCATTTGACAAACGTTAGTATTTCCTTTTTCTCAAAAATCAATAAATTTAGCAAAGGCTGCAACTAAAAACCAATTTCAACATTAAATAATCAACGTGTTCAGAAGGAATTCCAGAAAACTCCACAAAACGCCAATTTAAAGCCATTTAATCTTTAATAAATTCCGCTCAGCTTTCTAGCGGCACTACCGCTTGATTGGCAGCATTTGTTTTGCTAGGCAAGCTTTGACCAGTAAAAGCACATACGTGAGTTTAGAGCACGTGCAGCGATAAAACGCCTGAAAGTATGCTTAACTAAAATCGCTTAGAAGCAATGCAACTATTTATAACAATAAAAGGAAAGGAAAAATAAATAAATATCATTTAAAATCCGAACTGCTTTAAAAATTTAATTTAACTGTCACTTGATCACTGTTTCAAAGTTCTTAAAGGAGTGTGAAAAGTAAGGAAATCAAAAAGAAATTCAATACACTTGAGCGCGAAATTTATCTTACACGTTTTGAAGACTACTGCCTTGAATTGAATACGACCGGTTACCACATTTTTTCCATTAATGCGTGTATGTATGTGTGTAAGCACTACAATACGTATAAATGCAGAAGCAGAAATTTGGGCCATTGTCGCGCTGACGTGCTTAAGAATGGTACAAGTAAATCGCAAATTGAAACGATCGAAATTTTATCCTTTATATCGTTTCATTCGCGCACATCCACACATAATATGTTTTATATGTTATCTATATACTTATATTTACATAGCATAATATATGCCATTGTTATTCCTTAACCTCAAACAAGCATGCCAAGTGCATTAAGTATTGTTCGGAATATACACTTCACCAACTCCAATGCAAAAGATTTATAGTATATACAGAACAATTTCAGAAGACAGCTGTGAAGGAATCTCACTTGGAAATGAATTGTGCACTTATGAGCGTATGCACATTCAACTTGTGAGTGTATGTATATACGCATGTCATCATAAACAGAAATAAAATTATTTGTTTGCTGGTTTCTTTGTAGTTAGAAAATGTATGTACTGCTACCGATTGATATTTATAAAAGTATGGATTTATTATTTTCCACTTGAGTTGTTGCTTTGTTTGACTGTTTATTAATATCCTGAATGTATAGGGTATTGAGTTTGTACCCAGAAGGAAACATCGGAGATGTTGTATATACAAGGTATGTCGCGGTCAATTTGCATTTCAAATGAGTGTTTGAGGTCATTTTTCGGAATGCTCTTGAGAATATCGGTCGTCGCCTTTTGGATAGCTGAAATGTCCTGAAACCAGTATCCTTTCATGGGCAAATAACGTTTTCCAAATAGGTAAAAATCACCGGGGGCCAGATCAGGTGAGTAGGGTGAGTGATTAATGGTTAATATGGAGTTTTTTGTCAAAAAATCAGTGACAAGCGTCGACCGATGACACGGCGCATTATCGTACAACAGGCGCCAGGACCCTGCCTCACGGTATTGTGATCGAGCACGACGAATGCGTGACAAAAGACGCTTCATAACACCGAGGTAAAACACAGCATTAATCGTTTGGCCAGGTGGGACAAACTCTCGGTGTACAATACCCTCGGATTCGTAAAAACAAATCAGCATTGTCTTTATTTTTGACTTCTGAAGACGACTTTTTTTCGGTGATGACTCGTCTGGATGTTTTGACGTTTGGTTTCGGGATCATATTGAAAGCACCACGTTTCATCACCAGTCACAGTCGAATATTTGTAGTTTGTGTCCTTTCTCAACTCCTCAATCAAATCCTTACAATGTTGGATTCGTAGCAATTTTTGCTTTTCAGACAATTTGTGCGGAACAAACTTGGAGCACACCTTCCGTAGACCCAATTTATCTATCAAAATGCGATGAATAGAGTCTTTGGTGATATTTATCTCCATTTCCATGTAACGCAAAAAAGATTTCGGCTCATTCTTAATAAATTCCTGCACTTTTTCAATATTGTTTTGGGTAATCACTGATTTTGGCCGGCCCGACTTCTGATCGTCACAGAGGTCCTCACGACCTTCTTGGAATCGCTTAAACCACTCATGCATATTACTACGGGATATGCACTGATCACCATACACTTTTTTCATCATTTGAAATGTTTCAGTAAACGTTTTCCCAAGTTTAAAACAAAATTTAATATTTGCTCTTTGCATTTTACGATGACCAAAAGCTGCTGTTACTTTTTGATCGATAACATCGATTTTAGTTATCCAATTCTCTTAAAATTTTTACGAAATGTCAACAAGAGGTCAAACTTTTTATTTCATATACCCACCAATAGGTGGCGCCACCAGAAACAGTTATATTTAAAAAGTTCTGTTTCTTTTGCGACAGACCTTGTATATATATAAATTATCAGTGGAACGAGCAGAATTAAGTTCGCCGTATCCGTCTTTATAAAACAGTTTTTAACTGAAACCTTGAACGCGTCCTGTTCTCTTTAAGAAGCTGCTCGGAAACGCCGATACTATGGGCAAAATATAGTAAGACTTTGCTAGTAATTTTAAAATTCTTAATTAATTCAATAGAGTCTATGTCGTCCTCCTCAAAGTAACCCCTCTTTCCGGAATAGCCTTCAATGCGCGTAGCGATTCACGTTTAATATCTTCAAACTGACGAAGAATCAATGCGACGCATAACACCCAAATAGTATTTCTTGTTGACTTTCTTGCTGGTCGAAAGGAATTCGGAGTACACCACACCTCAATAGTCGAAGAAATCTGTCAACTTAACCTACATCTGTGACGTGGATTTCTCGACTTCGGCTCACCTTTGCTACGATATTCGGCCGTTTGATTTTTGGTTTCCGGGTCGTAAGCATAGATCTATGACTCATGGCCAGTAATAATACGTTTTATGAGATCGTGGTAGTCGGAAAGCATTGTTTCACAGTCATTAACGCGTCGCTGTTTTTCGAAAAAATTTAGTTTGTTTTGGAACCAATCGTATTTTCACTTTTCTTAAGTCCAAATGATCTTTCAAACTGGTTTTCACTGTTCCTTCCGATATTTCAACGATGCTAGTAAGATCTCTGACTGTTAATCGTCGATTTTCAAACACTAATTCCTTTATTTTATTGACTTGTTGATCATCAGTTGATGTTAATGACCGTCCTGGACTCTCGACCCAATTTGAATACTTTGTAGCAATCAAAAATACTTGTTCGCGACAAACAATTTTCACCGAAGACCTTTTCCAGTATTCTGAAATGGCCATGGTCGAAAAGCGGCGATCCGGCGCATCCAGTGGCCAAGCCAGGATTGACAATCAGGAAAGTTTTTTCTTTGTGTTTCATGTGATTCGCCCCTACCACTTCTACTCTTGTACTATGAGTTATCCCTACGGCCATGTTCGGACTTTAACTGTCAATAAATGGATCTGTGTAAGGGTGTCAGGGAGGCCGCAAGTTGGAGCTGACAGATCGAGAAGACTACAGGAAATGCCTAGAGCAGAGCACCATGGAAACAATGGAGCATGTCTTGTGCACTTGTTCCGCATTGGCAATACTACACTTTAAATATCTGGGGAGAGGTATTGACAGTGAGGCTGCAGAGACTGTTAAAATTCGCGTCAAGCATCCAGCAGTACTGAGTACTCCTCTTGGGCTTAGCAAGTGAACTCCATCTGGTATCGCAAAGGGCCAAACTGATCTATGCCGGGCTTATTGGTCTACCAGATTAACCTAACCGAACCTGTGTAAAGGTATCAATCGCCCAGTAAGGGATAGCTTCAGACAGTAGGTAGGAAATTATGTTCCATTAGGACATTAGAGGGACTGACACATCGAGCTCGGGAGATTGTTTGGATGGACATTATGTATCCGATAGCTATAAGTAGTTTGTATCTGCTGCCAGGTGATTACTGCCTGATCCTATAATATCTATGCTGAATGACTTTGCTGATGAAAAATTCAAATTCACCACAAGAGAAGCTTATGAAAAGCGACTATCACAGTTTGTTGGCCAAAAGGAACCAGGGTTTCCATGAGCGTGGCATTATGAAATTATGTTCAAAATAGCACCACACGAATAAAACGGTGTATATTAGAAACCGAAAACTGAGTATTCTAACTATGAAAATGGATTTTTATTTAGTAGATATTACATTACACCGAAACTTTTTGCCAATTCGCCTAATTCGAAGTCCTCTGCTTAACACTGAATGCCATTATTTCAACAGTTGAATACCATTCGCGTGAAAACTTCCTGTAAACACTTCAAGAAAATGCGAGTATTTGCGCAAACGCCATAAACATCACTTTTCAGCGGGTAATTTTCGACGCAATTTCTGCCATTAAGCGCAGATAAAGTGACGCGCACTTATGCAGATAAATATATTTGCCACAAGCGCGGTAAGAAACCGATTTTCCTTGGAAAAGCGCTAGTGATAATAACAACAAAGAAATATGTGTTGTTTGTGTGTATGCCGCTCAGCACACTCACAGCTTAAATGGCGCACTCGAAGTGCGCTTTTCACATTGCCAGTTTAAAGAAAGCTTGACTTAGAACGCTTTCAATGGTTGGCTGTGTGGCTGGTTAGCCTGATTTGGCCGCTTCTCCATTGGTGACATAGTTTTCGCTGTTGATTTCTGGTCAAAGGGCGCACAGTTGGCAGTCAACAACAGCCATTGCAGCTGCTGGCGACAGCATTTACGCTCCGAATGGCGCTTTTGCGCAGCAGGAAACGATAAATTTCGCACAGCGTCATAAATGTCCAGCATTTAATGTCGTTTTGGCGCATAAAAGGGCATATATTGCTGTTGTTGGTATTCATTTTTGGTTTGCTGAGCAACACAAATTGGGTCACCCTGCGATACGAAAGCTAAACAATTGTGAAAAAACGCATTTTAAATGTGCATTTTAAGCTATTCATGCACGTACAAATATAGATACATGTCTGTATGTGTGCGTATATGTATGTATATATGAAATATAGAAAAATAAATACCGATTTCATTAAAAAAATCGGCGCTGCCATATATTTCTATTTCCATGTGTGCGCAGAACCCCATCTATTAAAGGTACAGTTAAATGCCCCTTTTTTAAATTATTATTTTTTATTTGCTTTGAAAATATCGTTTGAAAAATGTTGTACCAGAGAGTGAGTTTCTTTTGTGCGTTATTTGCTGTAAATGCGCGAAGCATTCATATGCAAAAATGCCTGATGGAAATGTATAAATACACACACATATACTCAAACACATATATACAAGTTTATACATGCGTATGTGTGTGTTTGCCCTTTGTCTGTGGAAAGAAAAGCGCATTTAATGCTTGAACTAACATAAATATTGCATAGTTTAAGGCGCATAGTCGCCGGCATTAACCGTATAACACAGCGGTAAGCTTAAGCTGGCTTTTACTTTTAATTAAATTGTATAGACCGATGTCGCTTGTTCATACAGACATATAGTGCTATGCAAAGCTAAGCGTTGAGCGCATATGCTTAGCAGCGCGCTTTTTAATAATCCTGTTTTTGCTTTTTCGAAGGTGCGATATCGTTTTTTGGCTTACTCTCGGTATTTACCTTAGCAAAAAATGAAATGAGTTAGTGTGGACCAAAAAAATGTTTTTTTTTAGATACTTTTCTATTTTTATTTTGAGGTATAATTTTTCACATAAAATGTTAAAAGTTTTCTTTATATGTAACATACAGTAAGGTGGGCCAAAAAACCTTTTTTTTTAATTTGTTTTGATTTTGGGATATTATTTTGTGAAATAATGTAAAAGAAATTTATTTTTAACTAAAAAAAAAAAAAATCATTATATTTTACTTTTTAAGTTTGAACTTTAACCACCAATAGCTTCTGAATGAGTCGACTTACCAAAAAGTCAGTTAAAATTCTTTTTAAAAATCGTTAAACAAGATTTCAATTTCACTATAAAATAGTATGTTCAAATGCCTTAAACAACCAAACGAAATAAGAAAAGAGCATTGAAGCAATTATTACTTTTTGCTATGTTGCCGAATTTTTTTCAGCGAATATTTTTTTAAGATCTGAGAACCGAAATATGTATTTTAGAAAATATTGCTGTGTTATATGGATATATGGGAAACCTAAAATCACAATGCGCTACCTGTTATTATTAACAGTGACAGCTTAAACTTAGTCAGACCTGTTTTCGTAATTTCGGAAAATATTTTCACGGTATCTAAGGAAAAAAATTAAAGATATTCTCGTTCATCCTAATATACATACATATATTATATATGTATATATATATATATACATATATACATCTTTCGCATAGTGAAAGTTTTAGCCATTCGTTTGAAAATAGCATTTAAAATATACCAGGTATACCTAAAGGCGCATAAACACATATTTTTTTAATGAAGGTAATTAGAAAGTAGAAATTCTTTTGACATATGTACATATATTTAAATACCAAGTAGACTTAAAAGGTGCTTCATTAAAGAAAATTACAAAATTCCTACTGAAAGCGATACATAATCATATCGCTCTTCCAACTTTTCGATACCATGTATGTAAGTATGTTGCCTTTGTTTTTAAATAGGCTTTATAATTACTTTTTGCTATGTTGTCAAACTTCTTTCAACGAACGTTTTCTTAAGATCTGGAAACCGAAAAAGTATTATATATACTATAAAGTATAAGTATATTGATCTCAACGATTACTTTTTGCTAAGTTGCCAAATTTCTTAGTCTTAACGATTTCTTTTTGCTATGTTGTCAAATTTCTTTGAGTGAACATTTTCTTAAGATGTAAAAACCGAAAAAGGTAATAGGCGAATCGCCTTTGGTTTGAAATAGGCCTTGGTCTTAACGATTACGTTTTGCTATGTTGCCAAATTTCTCTCAGCATACATTTTCTTAAGTTTTGTGAACGGAAAAAAGGATTTAGGGTCAGATCCGAAGTATATGGGTTATTCGAAACCTTTTACATACAATTTTGTCAGCATTTTCATGGAATTGTGACACGGTGAATCAGTCGATGGTGAGCTCGTGGCATATTCAGCTATCTCATAATATTTCTTGGTCATTCAAAATCATTTCTTGTGCAGTTAAGTTAAAGTTGTGTATTAAATTAATACTACATGATATTTATCTAGGTACTGAATCATCTGAAATTGAAAAATAACTCGTTAGATAATAGTTTCCCCAGATAACACCCAAAATGTTTTTCGAATTTTCAGTTTTTAATTGAATTACAGTTGTAATTGATGAGATAAAGCAATTTGTTTGTGAAAAAATCGGTTATTTCTCTTTATATAATAAAATTTTATAAAAAATTTGATAAAGATCTCCCTGGTATTACTTCATACTTTATGTACATAAATATTGTTCAAAATTTCGATAGGATCAGTGGTTTTGAAATTATCAAGGGTACCGAGTTTGAAAACGTAAGATGTCGGGAAAACGCAACCACCAATTGCTAACTTAAAAATTTTACACAATATTCTAGAGATATTATGCATACAATAAAAAAAAATTAATCCGAACAAATTATTTAGATAGGACCAGTGTAACATAGCACTATAGGAGATATTAATAAAAGATCATAGGTCAATCCTTGCAGTAAGAAATAGCGAATAGAATTGCATTAAAAGCTATGGAACAGATTTCATAACACTTTTGCCCCAAATTAGGGACTAATTTAATATTTATAGAAAATTGGGGAAAAACTAAATAAATTTATGTGTATACAGTAATGAAATCAAATACACATGTATAAGTAAATATTTACACCACTTAACAACCCATTCATCTACCTACATAGCACTATCAACATTAGCCTTCTTGTCCTTGTAAGACAAGGCAGTGCTGTTCACCGAATTTGAAGACATCAATTGACACCTGCAGCTCATGTTCGACATGTGGCTTGTGGTGTCTATCTAATATCAGTAATTCTGCAGAAATTTGTGGGCATTACATTTAGCCTACATACCTCTTTGTACGTGTGAAACATAAAACAAGCAAAAGCACAATTCTCTGGTGGCACAATTCCTGTTATACTGGCAGGCTTAATTAGATTTGGTATTCATTTAAAATGCAGTTTTAGAGCAAGAAGAGACAAATTTGTTTAAAATAATTAAATTCACTTGTTAGTTATTGAAAGAGTCCAAGGCGTGTAATAAATGCAGTAAGCAAACTAAAATCAAAGTGATTTAATGAAGTAGACGATTACTTTTCAAATGTCTTTGAAAAGCAGGAAAATTTTGTACAAAGTAAAATGTTTGTTAAACAAGCCAATGGACCTAATTGGAAGGGAAGTTTTCTGTCAGGAGCTCTCAACCAACTCTTGTTTCAGACTACCAGACCACTGTAGTGTCTATCAAGCAGAAGTACCAGTCATAAAGGTAGCAGTACGTCTTCTTTTAGTGAAGTATAAATCCACTCCGATAGCAGAACTGCTATGTAAGCCTTGAACTCGTTAACAGTGAGCCCGAAGTTAATCAAGAAGTGCGTGATCTCACTAGCTATAGCAACAAGCTACTTCCAAATTAAGTTTGTCTGGGTGCCTGGACACAGCGAAATCGTCGGAAACTGTAAAGCGGATGAGCCCAATAAAAAGGGCAGCCTTACCATAATCCCATTAGGATAGCAACGAGTAGTTGTCGCTGTATCTGAGCGCAAGCTCAGTAAGCGTAGGGCAGCAACCAGCAATTGTAGAGTTGGGAAAGTCTGCTGGACCAGAGTGGAACGTAAAAGTTCCATTGAACTGCTAGCTCTTAGCAAGCAAACTGGACACTATTCCATTGATATTCGGTGAGGCTGAAGATTTTGGAAAACACAACTTGTCAAAGTTGCATTGAGGAAGATGAGGTGGAAATATCTAATACTTTCTTTTCCTTTCAAGAAATTACTCATTTATCTCAACCGCTGACATCGGAGTACTTTAGCTCATAGCTGCCAAAGAAACTGACCGATTAATCTGCCAAGGAAAGCTTTTTTATTCGACGAGATTTCTTCACGATATTTAGCATTATAGTATTGTCCAAGAGAACGCTACAATATCCGAACAATATGTTCGGATTGGACGACTATTGTATAGGAAAAGATAAGATAAGATAATTAGATGAGGATTACACCACAACCTAAGGTCTATTGAGCCCTCTCCCAAGACACAATGACCCATTTAGCCCCAGCATATTTATAAGTTCAAAAATACAGCTACGTGCTAATGAGGCGGTGTGGTCCCTTTTTCGAAACATGGATCCAAGAGCCTTTATTCTGCCTCTGCAGATTGCTATCAGCAGGTGTTCTGGGTTTCAGGTGCCCTGTCGCAGAACCGCTAATTCGCACAAGAAGCTAGGCCTATGTTATATAAGCGCTTCTTGAGCTCACAGTGGCCAGAGTAGAATGCGACAAGTAGCCTAAGTTTGTCGTCCCTTGATAGGTTGACTACATATTTAGACCTGCTAAGGTTTTAACCACCCAACCATTAGCAACTTGGCATAGCGCATACCTCGGAGTTGTTGGCAATACCCTTCCTTGCCTAATCCGTCTTCCTTGCGGAGCAGCTCCTTCAAGGTATCAGGACCAACCGCGATGTAGGGTTCAGGTCCTACCATGTCAGTGGATGGGTGCGGAGCGGGCGAGCTCATCAGCCAATTCATTCCCAGCTATTTCTTTGTGACCGGCCACCCAGAGCAACTAGAGCATCCCTTCCCATGACAGTCGGGTCTACGTAACCGAAACGGACCCGGAATTTTATTCGACCAAGGACTGTCAACTCAACAGCGACTAGAGTTTACAGCTCTCATACAAATTGACCGATCAAAATCAAGATAAGGATCTTTTTAACTCATTTTATGGTCTGGGGATTTTCTTTATCATCGTTAATTCATCATCGACTTTTGCAAATGAACTTGCATTACTTAAGCCATGAAATCTCTATTTAATCACTACTTACAACAACACTTCAATTAGCATAAACCATCTACGCCTTTTCTGTTTGTTTGTAAAAGCGATTGTTGACTCTACAGTAGTGGTTACAATATTAACATTTAACTGCTTTTAATGGGGTTCCAAGCACGCTAACAAAATTGTGCCGGGACGCTTACCAGTACTGACATACACAGCATACATAGTTACATACATATGTATGTATGTAGGGATAGTCGCACTAATGGATGAACAATGTTCATGAAAGGTTATGAAGTGGAAAATGGAAGGAAAGCGGATAGTAGAGTGCAGGGTCGAGAATTAAAAGCGTCTCATTGCTAAATTGCGTAGAGCAAAGCAGGCAGCAGGCCTGTTGCAACAACGTGTTGAATGGCTAGAATGAGTGCGGAAAGAGAGCGGAACAAATTATATATGCCAAAGAAGCCGGCAAATGTTATGGAGTACAGGAAAAGGTGCTTTACCAACACAATGTGCGTGTGCAATTGTGTGTGTTTGTGTAAAGGACGAATGTTATGTGATTTCAGGGAGCAGAATGAAGGTATATGGAGAACCAATGGATGCTGTGTTGTATACGTCAACGGTAACATGAAAGAGTGGAGGAGCACGGAAAATCGACCTACTGGGTTGGTATGGATGCCGATGATGCCGATGATGATGATGATGATGACTAAGAGCCACTTAAGTAAATTGCGAATTGTGTTAAATGTGCATTTTTAGCTTAAGCAAATATTTACGATAGTTTTACTATGTGTGCGAGTGAGTATGCCGCAGTGTTGTAAAAGGGCCGGTTACAATGTACCACTCACCACCACCACTAGCCCTTGAGTGCGTGCTCAGACCATACTGAGCTCGTATTATGTGTTTTTATATTTATAGTACGCAGAATGAACACTATGTGAAAATGAAATAAAAATTAAGAATTAGCAGAAATGAATGTAAATGACCGGTCACTTGCACGAAGCCGGTTGCAATTTTCACTAGTGCCCGGAAAACAAGAGTTAATGTTGGGGAAACTTGAAAAATGCCGTTAATTTAATTTCTACGTTTATCAAGGAATGTTGTAAATGGAAAACATTAACAGAAATGAATAAAAAATTTAGAATAATTTGTCCTTCCCTACAAAAGCTTCAAATTTAATAACGAATATTTATTATCATTCGAAAGAACATTCTTTGGCATTTCTTTTTTGAAGATTATCTCTTTCAAATGTTGGCCGCAGCTACGTCTCAGTTGGTCCATCCGTAGTGTACAATTTTCGATGACTCGTTCGAGCATTTCGAATGATACGCGTGATATTTTGTTCCGCGGCTTGAATCGAAATGGGATTGTCCGAAAAGACTTTAGACTTGACATATTCCCACAGAAAAAGGTCTAACGGTGTGATATCACAGGATCTTTGTGGCCAATCGACCGACGCAAAACGTGAAATCATCTGCTCACCGAAGTGTTTCCTCATTAAATCCATTAATTGGTGCGATGTGTGGGAAGTGGCGGCGTCTTGTTGAAATCGAATGTCGCAGAGATCACGAGCTTCAATTACAAGCATCAAATAATCGGTTATCAAGGCGCGAAACCGGTCGCCATTGACGGTTATGTTATCACCGGCATCATTTTGAAGAAATATCAACCGATAATTCCACCGGCCCTCAAACCATATAAAACCGTTGTTTTTTTTTGGATGAAATGACCGCTCTTCAATCTCTTCAGGTTGCTCTTCGTCTCGAATGCGGCATTTTTACTTGTTTACATACCCACTGAGCCAGAAATGTGCCTTATTGCTGAATAAAATTTGGCTCGAAAACGTCGGTTCTTCTTGGAACTTCTCAAGAGCCCATAAAACGAAGCAATATCGGTTAAGGAGGTCGAGCGGCTTCAGTTCTTGTACAAGCTGTATTTTGTACGCTCTCAATTTAAGATCTCGACGTGAAATGCGTCAAGCGATCCATACGTCAGTGCGAGTTGATTTGGAACGGCGCCGAGTCGATATTCTCTTCCAAGGCCGTCGTCGGCTCGGGCTTATTTCACATAACCATAGAAAAAACCCTCCAGCGTTGTTAAATCGCACTTCCTAGAGGCCACGCTACAGTGTCACACCGCGAGATAATGCGCTCACCAAAAGTTTCCTTCAATAAATTATTGTTTCTTGAACAGTAGCCCCGTTGTTATAACCAGAGTCGACCACATCAACATTCTTCAATTCAGGCACGAAAAAGCTATTAACCATGACTCTATAGCGTTGCCCATTGACCGTGACATTATGGTCTGCTTCATTTTGGATGAGATATGGATCAATGATTCCTTCTGACCACAGATCACTCCAAACCGTGACTTTTTGTGGATATATCAGCGTCTCAACAATGACTTGTGGTTTATCATCACTTCAAATGCGACAAATTTTTTGTGTATACACGTATCCATTCAACAAATAATGAGCTTCATCACTGAAGAAAACATTCTAGTGAAAATAGTAATCAGTGGCTTCTCGTTTTGGGCCCATTCACTTCACCGAATGTGCGAGATGCTTGATGGTATCATTTATTGCTCGAGTTGGATTTTTAAAGCACGCAAATCAGGATCCGTACGCTGAATCTGCCATAAAAAACACCCGTTATAGGAAGAATGCTAAGCCTCATACGAATACCTCTTCCAACTAAACCAACACTATGAGTATTTTCTAACCTACCGCTTCCTGGGCCTACCGTTGGATGAGCTCGTTGATAACTTATCTGAATCTTACCATATTAATGGGGACTAGATAACAGTTACAACAACAATAATACAGTATTTTCCAACTTCTTAACTTTAATACGCTTAATACACTTAATATGCTCATCACACTCGAAAATACCCAACTAATGACTCAAATCATACTTACATAATGGCAAGAAGCGCCCAATTCAAGTTTTAGCTCCACTCTCAAGTCAGAGAAATAAAAATAAATAAACAAAATGTCCACATTAGGAGGGGACAAATAATTGGCAAAATAGCAATAAATGCTGACAAAGCGATTGCCTTTTTTAACCAGCCAGAGAGAGAGAGAGAGAGGAAAAATACGGCTATCGCTCGTATTTCTGTGCGGCCTGTGCGCCTTTGGGTATGCAAGTAATTTATCGACACTTTGGCAGAACATCATCAATTTTATTTATCAATACAGGCGGTGTCAAAACACTCAAAAGCGGCTACGAAAAATTGATTGACAGCAAATAATGCAGACAAATTATGTTACCGCCGAGTGCCAGCAAACAATAAAGCAAAAGCAAATAACGGTATAAGTGAAGAGCCGAAGTGTGTGGGCCAGTGTGTGTTTATTTACACACAGCAAATAAGCCATAGAAATTGGATATTTGCTTTTCAAAAGCATCCTCAAGCCGTATGTGGGCAGGTGGTGAAGTGGTGTGTGGTTATTTTTGTGGTTAAAACGGCATACACGATTTTTATATATAATATATTTATATTGAAAACAGAAATTTTATAAAGTGCCGTTATGAACTACCATACACCCACAAAGATGTCAAAAAAGTCCCTTTTAACCAACAAAACCATCAATATTATTTGTGCACCAAAAAAACCAAACTAAAAAAAAATACTCGCTTCAAAACACTTTTCCTTTTTGTCCTACTCAACAAATAATTTTCCACTTCATTTACGCCCACCAGCTTAAAGTTGAGTGCAAAGGAAATTTCAACACATTCATTCACCACATAATCGGAACTATACATATACACCACAAACACCACATACACTTTCTTGTTGTTGGCATTAGTTCCAAGTTCAGCTCCTCTCTCCAGCGCTCTTTTCATTCAAGCATAGAACCAATATCTCGCTCTTCACTTTTTTCCCTCATCTGCTTTTACTTTGACTTTTCAGGAATTCCTTTCAGCTTTCCGTTTGCTCAGTCAGCACTTTTTTTGGCAAGTCAGGCCTGGCACTTCTGCCAAATCACTGCTCACATCTACATAAATATTTTCACAAACCAAAAAATACGGCAAATACCTGTGTGGCCGTTGGCTTTAGGTCTTTTGGTCGACATAATCCAATAGAAAATGTGTGAAAATGTCTTTATTAGTTTTTGTGGTTATAACGATAAGGTAGAAGGTAGCTTGTGGTTTGGTGTGGGTCGACTGCGGTGGTGTCGTCACCTTTTACTATACCATTCACACTTTTTGCAGCAAAGTAAAGCTGATATTTTCATGATTTAATGAACAAATTTCTCGCAAAATTTCTTCTTAAAAGCCTGTGGAAGCAGTATGCGGTCATTATATCTTTGAAATGTAATAATATTATGATGAAAGAGGAAATTAAAGAAATGCATTAAGGAAAACAATTTTTCAGAATTCATAATCCAATTTTCCATGTCTTTAATCAAAAAAATTTTCTCGTACAAATTAGTCTAGCAAAGATTGCCTACATTTTGGCGCATAAAAAAATTTCAGTCGTTAGGACTTCAAATGAAGACGAATGTGGAAATCAGCAGAGGTATTGTAGACTTCAGCTGTTTCATTAAATAATATAGCTTTCTTAAAATAAGTTACATGTAATTCTATTAAATATTGAGTTGTATTCGTTCTTATTAGCAATACAGCTCGGCTTGATTCAGAGAGAATGAAAAGTTAGCATACTTTTATGGAGTTAATTTTAGCTTCGCTGTCTACTATGAATATTTTTTTTTAAATATTTTTTATACACTGAACAGGGTGTATTAAGTTTGTAACACCCAGAAGAAAACTTAGGAGCCTCTATAAAATTTAATATATAACAGGGTATCCAAGTAGAGGTACTTTTTTCTAAAGCCTTTTTTTGACAGATCACGCGAGAGTCGTGTCAAGCTGTGTCATGCTATTATTGTTCAGTATTGTTTGGCATTTCACCATGGAAAGATTTAGCCTGAACACGATTTACAAATCGTTCAACTTTACTACGAAAACGTTCTGTAAAGAATGTGTTTGGCAGCCTTCGCTGAACTTATAGTCAAAATAATCTGACTAATGAGCGTACTATTCGCAACACCATCACCCATCTTGAGACCCAGCATTCACTATTGGATAATAGTGGACCGAATAGACTACTTCTAGTATACAGTGACGAAAATATAGCAACCGTAACTGAAAGTATACACGAAGGCCATGGAGAGTCGATTCGGCGTCGTTCGCAGCAACTCGGACTGACGTATGCAACGACTTAGCGCATTTTACGTTGAGATGTTGAATTAAAAAACGTACAAAATACAGCTTTAGCAAGAACTGAAGCCGCTCGACCTTCCAACTAACTCGTTTTGCTCTGTGGACTTTTGAAAAGTTCCAGGAAGATCCGACGCTTGACGACCCAAATTTTGTTCAGCAATGAGGCACATTTCTGACTCAATGGGCAAACCAAACAAAAAACTTGCCGCATTTGCAAGGAATAACCCTCATTCCACCCAGAAAAAACAACGGTTTGGTGTGATTTATGAGGCGATGGAATCATCGGTCAATATTTTTTTCAAAAATGATGCCGATGAAAACGTAATGGAAAACGTCAATGGAGACTGTTATTGCGCCATGATAGCCAACTGTTTGATGCCTGACTGCTCGTGACCTCGGCGACACTTGATTTAAACAAAACGGCGCCAATTCCCACACATCGCATAAATCAATGTATTTATTGAGAGAATACTTCGGTAAGCAGATAATTTTACATTTTGGGCCGGTTAATTGGCCACCAAGATCGGGTGATATTACGCCGTTAGACTCTTTCCTGTGGGGATATGTCCAAAGTCTATGCGGACAATGCCGCTTGGATACAGGCTTTGGATCATTTGCAGTTATCTGTCGAAATGCTCGAACGTGTAATCGAAAATTCGACTCAACGGATGGACCATCTGAGATGTAGCCGTAGCCAACATATGAAAGAGATAATCTTCAAAAAAAAAAAAATACCAACGATTGTTATTTCGAAAGGCAATAAAAAGTCTTCTTTAAAATTAAAGGTTCTGTGCTTTTTCATAAAAAAAAAAGTAGGGAACATCGAAATGGATCAGCTTACTTGTTTGAAGTATTTTATTTGAGATGTATTCACGACCACTGTATATCCGATAGTCAATTGGATAATTAAATTAGAGTTTTCGATTAGAAACTGAAAACGATCAAATGAAGATCACGAAATCAATCAGTTAGACATATAGGCTGTTCACGATAAGATGATTATCGGGTTATGTGGTTATGTGATTAAGTAAACAACAACAAAATGCGGTATGACAAAATAACCAACTTTGACCAACCTAGGCCCTTGTTTACAGATTATGTGGTTGTTTGCTTATTTTCAATGTTAGAAAGTCGTTGGAATTTTACCAAATGGCAGCACAAAAAATAAATAAAACTAAGCGAATGGCATTTCCATTTAGATTTTCTTATTGGAAAAATTGCTATTAACATCTGTTTTTTGTTTACAACCAGCAAATTAAAACCGAAATAAAAAGTATCACAAAGCATCAGAAAATAGGAGATGGGCGAATTGACATTTGCTGACGCGCAGCATTTGTAAAAATCTCCATCGTCAAAGCAACACAGAACATTTTCTCGCCAATGAATAGATTTCGGAACATAGAGTTCATCTCCCCGTCTACTACGATGATGACTAAAGTTATATCATCTAGCAGTTCTAATACTTCATCCATTGCATTGTGACACTGTTCAGAGCGCAAAATGTCTGCAAATTTTTTGGACCCTTAAAATTCGGATTATTTAATAAGCACACACCTTCAATAAAGTCCATTTCCTGAATAGCAGAACTTATTTTAAATTCGATTATTTTGCTTTTTAAACTTTGTTTAGGCATTTTATAAGTAGGAATTTCATTGAACTAAAATTGTAAACAATGAACAGCTGTTTGTTTAAAAATAAGCAAATAACCATACATAGAATGTTCAAGGAGCATAGAGGTTATTTTTAATCTAATAATCACATAACCCGATAACCATCTTACCGTGAACAGCCTAATATGTAGTATTAAATTAAAAATTCCGATTATAAAATAACTAAATTTTTTTCAGTCTACTTCAGTGATAGTACATACATACTGTTTTAGTATAAAATTCAGATATTCACTCGCGACAACTTTTGAGAGTACCACAAGGCCAAGGCTAAAATTGCAAACGCTTTTCTCTTATTTCTCTTATTTCTCTTATTTGAAATATTTTTTCTACAACCCCTTTTGAAATAGTCGGAGTTGTAAAGCATTTTTACACGCTCGACTAGCCTCATAACACCACAAAGGCCACCTTTTGTGTGTGCTTTTGTTTTAAGCCGCAAAAGAATGCACATACATAGACATGAAGACAGTACATACAAAGCAAAGCAACCATGTAGGAAAGTTGAGCAATTTTGTAAGCTTAATGAAATTGCAAAGTTGATAGAAAAATCCGAATTAGCTTAGTATTAATTATAGTATATACAGTAGTATCTTAAACGTTGAGTTATAATATACAAGTATGTATACAAAGAAGAAAAAAACTATAAAACGCCCAGACGCGTCATAGAAACAATTGAAAAAGACGACAATCAATTTTTTTGAAAGTTCTAAATCTATAAATTTCTTAAGAAAGTAGTCGAATAAAATAATTTGTTCAACCTCATATAGCATTCACGGTTATTTTAGTATTTTCCTGCTAAAATTTTTCCTATTGGATATGTCTATAACCTTTCCACGCAGCTTTGTGCAGCATAGACGCGTCTGTACTGGTTAAATAATTTGAATGCGAGTGCGTTGATGACTGGTATTTGCACCGACGAAATGAAATACCTTTGGTGGTTTTTTGTTTGAGAATATGGAGGATTTCACAAGTACATAGGTATATATGACTACAAATACCTCTAACGTAATATAAATAACAAATTTTCTTCAATATTTTAAAAAGTCACTATTTTCAGGGTTTCTGACTTTTGTTGACTGAAGGCGTCATTGAAATCTATGTTAGCTTATTTCTTTACATATTATAATTTTACTTTACGGTAAAAAAAAATAAAAATAATAGGGAGAAGGGTTAAGGGCAGCTTTTTTTCAACAATTTTTTTCTCATATCAAAAATTAAATATTTTATAAGAATTTTTTATTGTTACAAACATACACTATTAACAAAAAAATTCTAAAATGTTTGGAAAAAAATATTTTAAACTAGGGCATTGCGACGCCATTTCCGGTGGCCGCTTTGGAAAAAAGATGCGCCCACGTTGGCAGGATAACTCCTTGCAGCATCATCTCAAGTGAAAAAAACGTGTTTTAGTTAAAACTTTATTTTACATTTTTATTTATTTTACAAAAAGATGAAAATTTAGCGACATATGTAATTGAAGTCAAAGTCTTAAAAAATTGTATCTCAAAGACTTGTGTAAAATTTCATGAAGATCGGTTCAGTAGTGCTCGAGAAATCTTGCCAACCGTCACAAAAACACAGTTTCGAGAAAAACATTTTGTAACCGCCTAACCTGTAAGTTATAAAAAACACATTTTTGGACTTTTTAGATTTTGCTTTACAAATGGGTAAGCTCATATCGCCGAATCTATTTGCCTAATCAACTTCAAAGTTGCGGATAATATTGCCAAATACATAAAAAAAAAATTTCAAACAAAAACAATTTTTTGAAATTCACAAGTAGAAAATAACACCTTAAAAGAATTTGACCGGATATTTATCCAGATCTGTTTAGGTTATAATCCGGATCTGTACCAGTTATAATCCGGGTCTGTTCCGATTACAATTCGGGTCTTTTTCGGCTATATAAAGTGGTTTTTGCAAAAATCTTAAGAAAAAAAACTTTCGCAGTTATTTCTATGCCGTCTAAGCTTACTTTGAAGGCTACTGTACTTCTTAGGTAAACGAAAAATGGTGCGAATTGAGCACCTATCAAGAATATAAATATTTGCCAAATTTTTCATGTAGTTCGAATCACAAAAATGGTAACTTTTTACAGAAATCTAAAGTTTTTTCTTAATTAACAGGAAAAAATATCAACTGTTGCTACACCGAGGCTATGTATAATACCCTTCAAAGGTGCATTTGTTATGGAAGAAAAGTTATAACATTTTTTTCTAGATTTGTATCGAATTTTAGAAATCAAATAATAAAATAAAATAACATAAATATAATAAATTAAATGAATAAAATAAATAAATTAAATAAATATAAAAAAAAATAAATATAAAAAAAATATTTCGAATTTCATTTCAAATAAATACCAAATTTAACGTAGCAAAAACTCGACTTCTGCCAACTATATTTTACCAACTTTCCAAATTATACAGCAGCCAAAACAGTTTCAAAATATTTCCGCAATATTAAGTGTCTTATAAATCATATGCCGCACATGCGTACCTATCATAGAATATAATAATGACTTTATATGCAATATCAACTAAAAGCAAATGCATGAAAAGTGCAAGCAAAAAAATACGAAATTTTAACGGTTTCACACCTGCTACGCCTTTTTAATATTGCATGCATTTTAAGTGTTGCAATCCATTTTACTCGTGCATATATATGTATAAGCGAATGTATGTATTTGTGGAAAGGAAATATTTTTATCAACACGCCGCCATTATGGTGAACTAAAATGCGTGAAGTTTTATGACGCCAAGAAAAAACAGAATTTATGTAACTACAGACAGACATACATGTGTACTCGTTAAAATACAAATGGTAGACGAGTTTATAGCAAAAATACGATTTTGAAAAAATAACTGGATATGCTTACATACATATACATATGTATACATATGATCTACAAATGTGTAAGTAACATTTGTAGCATGAAAAAATAATTTCCAACATATTTATTTTCATGATTGTTTCGACGGATATTGAAAAAAATATAGTATTTCATAAAAAATTACGCTATTTGAATATGTAACAGAGTCAGGTTACATATGTTTATAGGGATGTACATAAATAAATATATATTTGTTTTTTCTGCGCAATAACTTTTTCCAACACAAAAATATGCCTGAAAGTGAACATAAGTTAATTTAAATTTAAGCAAAAATTTTACTTTTTTAGGTTATGTTTGAAGTACATGGCTGATTTACAGCTTTTGTATAATAAAACAGTAAATAACATAAACTTCGGCAACACCGAAGCTATAATACCCTTCACAGGTGCATTTCTTATAGCAGAAAAGTTTATATCCTTTTATCTAGATTTTTATCGATCAATTTGTATGACAGCTATATGCTATAGTGGTTCGATCTGAACAGTTTTTTTCAAAAAGTGTTGCGCTGTCCTAGGCAGTAATCTATGAGAAATTTCGTGAAGATAGCTAGTAAAATAAAAAAGTTTTCATACAAGGTCTTGAATTTGTTCGGGCGGTTTGTAAGGCAGCTATATGCTAGGCCGATCTGAACAATTTCTTCAGAAAGTCTAGCGCTGTCTTGAACAAAAATATTTGAGAATTTTCGATGAAATATCTTAACAATTAAACGAAAAAAATCCTTTCAACGTCTTCAGTTTGATTGATCAGTTTGTATGGTAGCTATATGCTATAGTGACCCGATATTGGCGGTATCAACAAATGAGCAGCTACTTGTCGAGAAATGAACGTGTGCAAATTTTGAGATCAATATCTCAACTTAACTGTTTTTATACTCTAAACCTAAATCTAAAATAAAACCAACATAAATCTAAACCTTAAATCCTTAAATTAATTATATATTATATGTATTTAAATAAATTTCAAAAAACCAGACATTAATAAATAAATATTAATCATATTACGTTTTTTCTCGTTCATTACAGCCACTGAAATTCGCTGCCAGGAGAAATCGCGTGGCGGTCTTAGCTATGAAGTGATTCTGGCCGAGCCAGCACCCAATGTGGTAGTACCCAAGCGTCCAGTGACACCTGGTAAAAATGTGTCAGCCGAAGAGATCGAGCAAAAGCTGAAAGCTGCCGAAGAGCGACGCATTGTAAGTAATCAACAGTGAGGCTACTTTAACATATTTCGAAAAAATGTATTGGGCTGCCAATTTTTACCAAAAAAAAATTTGTCTTTAAAATTAAAGTTTAAATTTTGATTTTTGAACATTTTATTTTAAAGAACAAAATTTTTTTTCGGGATTCGAGATTAATTTTTTCTTTTTAGAAACTTTAAAATTATTTCTAATTAAAATTTTGGTAATACAAAATTAAAAAATATGATTTAAATGTTAAA
The DNA here is from genome assembly GCF_016617805.1 of Bactrocera tryoni. Taxonomy (NCBI): domain Eukaryota; kingdom Metazoa; phylum Arthropoda; class Insecta; order Diptera; family Tephritidae; genus Bactrocera; species Bactrocera tryoni. The sequence goes on from NC_052500.1 coordinate 77,807,173, forward strand.
TAACTTATTTTTTAGATCATTATTTGCAATGTTTAAACAATATTTTAACTTTCACTTCTTCAACAGTCTTTGGAACAAAAGAAAATGGCCGATTTAACCTACAAACTGTCGAAAATCGAGGAGGCCACACGCAAAAAGGATGAAATCACCAATGAGTTCATCAATCAGACCAAGGAGAAGTTGGAAACCAAAATCGAACAGCATGTTGAGAAACGCGAAGCCATCATTAGCGACATGAAGGAGAAATTGAAGGTGAGTGTGGTGCAAACATATTAATATTTTTTTTTATTTTATTAAATTTTCTACTTGATCACAGATTCACTCACAAGAAATTGAGAAGACACGCGAACAATTGGAGCAGCAGAAATCCATTGAAAAAGTGGCCATTGAGGAGAAATTGAAGACCGCTCAGACTTTGCGAGATGAGAACATTAAAAAGATGCTGGAACGTCTTAAGGAGCATGTAAGCGCTTTTAAGCATTGAAAAATTACTCTTATTATATTATAAGTTTGAAACTTTTTCAACTCACAATTCCTTTTCGCTAACATTTTCACCAATACCACCAACTACAAGAAAAAACCCACTCACCAACGCACACACAATATAGTCCATGTAGAAAAATAAAACTGGCAAAGCAAAATTATATAGATCTCATGTACATACATACATACATGCATACATATACATATATATATGTAGATATGTGTTTCAAAAATATATTCACTATAAAGTATGTACTGTTATAGCTAATGTACAGTTTTGTTTGAATTTTTTGAAATATAAATACTATATGTAACTATATCTAGCGGTTTTTTAATGATTTACCAACTGATTGTAGCATTTTTGTATTTTGCTCAATTTTTTTATAATTAATTTTGGCTTTTTTTTGTAAAAAAATTAAACATACACCTGAATCGCACATTACACCGAATGCAACGCGGCATGTTGCGGCGAACTTGTATGCGCGTCCTACATAAACAATAAATAATTTTGAAGCAGCAAGCATTTCTTCAACATTTTTTATTTAAAAAATATTTTTTATTTAATTATTTTTTTTTACAAAAATTTTTTTGTGCCACTAAAACCCAAGCGTTGTGATTTGCATTTTGAAAATCCACCTTTCTTTCTCTCTCTCTCACACACTCATTCTCTCTAATTGCCTGCGTACTTTTGTTGCAAATACTAACTACTTTTTTATAATAAAAAAAACTAAAAACAAAAATTTTTATATAAAATAATTTATTTTTTTATAAAAAATTTCTGTTATAAAAAAATCTGGACATTTTTATAAATTATAAATTTTTAAAAGAAACGATTTTTTTTTATTAAACAATTTTTTTATAAAAAAAAACTGCTTTATAAAAATTTTGTTTTATAAAAAAACTATTTCATAAAAAAAAATTATAAAAAACTGCTTTATAAAAATTTTGTTTTATAAAAATCTTTTTTTATAAAAAATTGTTTTATAAAAAAATTCTTTATAAAAATTTCTTTTAATAAAAACAAATAACAAAAAATGAAATTAATTAAAAACCAACATTAATATCATGTGTTCATGCATTTCTTTTTTACTGACTGCATTTGTATGTATTCATTATAGAACACTAACAAAAAAAATCAAATCGACCAATTGGAAACACAAAAACTCGAGGAGAAGACCCGCATTATTGAAAATAAATTGTACACCGCCGAACAAAATCGTGAAAAGGAGATACAAAAGAAAATTGAAAAAGTTCAAAAACTTGTAGGTGTCACCACTCTCTCATTAACTGCTATTTAACTCGTGTTTACTCGTATCATCAACACTTGTTCTTGTTCGCTTATATTTTATGCAAAAATGCTTAGTTTGTTTGCTTATGAATTTTATAGCTGGTTGCAATTAGGCGTTTTTATTTAATTAATATTTATTTAAATATAAAAATATATACATTTTTATTGCTAATATTATTGATTACCTTTTATTTTTAAAACAAATAAATTTAAATCACAAAAAATTAAAAAATAAATTAGAAATAAAATAAAAACATTAAATATTAAACAAACATGTATAGCTATGGCATTTTTTGAGATATTTTTTCTATTTTTTAATTTTTTTTTGCAAAATTTATTGTCTAATATTTAATGTTTTTATTTTATTTCTAATTTATTTTTTAATTTTTTTGTGATTTAAATTTATTTGCTTTTTTTGTTTATTTCATTTTGAATTTTAATTTTTCTTTAGTTTTAATGTTCGTTTTAGTTTTAGGTTATTTTTTTTTTACTTTAAATTTTTGTTATTTTTTTTTAATTTTTCTTAATTTGTCTTCGATTAATTCTCAATTTTTTTTAGTTTATTGCTTAATTTTCATATTTTTTATTAATTGAGCAAAAAATTTTTTTTATAATTTAAAATTTTTTGCTTTTAATAAATTTAAAAATTCTTTGGTGTTAACTTATTCATCTTTCTAATTTTAAATTTTTTTTTATATTTATAATATTTTATTTTTTCTTTTATATTTTTATATTTATTTTATAATTTTTGAATATCTTTTATTTTTTTCAAATCTGTTTTTATTAATTTTTAATTTCTTTATCTTTTTGTTAATTTTGTTTATAATTTTTATCTCGTTTTACATTTATTTTAGATTTTTTTTATTTTAAAAATTGCTTCAAGGTATGGCTTTTGATGTTTTTGGCAGCGATTTTAAATACTCTTCTTTAATTTTCAATAATTTTAATGAACGATAATTATATTTAGTAAGCATATGCCAGTATAAATTAGCTAAAGTTCCGCATTCGTTAGCGTCTATAGTTATGTATGTAATATTTTAATTATATACTATTTGTGGATATGTATTAAAACAAGAAAACTCTTTCATATATTAATTATCAGTGATTTTCGACAACAGTCGGAATGTAATGTATTCATCGTACACGTTCCTTCATTTCCATTTACCGAACTAGATATTTCCCATCCCATTTTAAAATTATTAAAAAAAAAAAAAAAATACAACGACCAAGGTTGCAAATAACACACTCAAAAATAAGTAAATTAGCATTAAATATTTTTTTGTAATGAGTTTTTTTCAGTAGTAGTTGCGATAAAATAAGATTCGTCTGGCATTTGAAGTTTTAGTATTTCGTCGTAACTAATGTTCCACAGGTCTGACGTAACTTCTATTTGACGTGATCTCTCTCTAGTCTGGTACAGCAGTTTTCTGTTCGCACCACAGCATTGAGGTAAAGGGTATTTTAAGATGTTTTTCCAAAGCGTCGATCATGTCCACCTCGCGCTGTTGAAGGCGTTTCGAACGTGTAAAGTCACCAACAGAACTATTAGCTTGTATTTGGGGCATCTACGCCGTGCGACTTCTACACTTTCAATGATGCTTCGGATGGCTCCTAGAGTGGGTTTCCTTCATTGGTAGCCGCTTCCTCTCTAGGTTTAAATAGACTTTCATAGACCTTTCCCGTTGTGTTCAGCATGCAAAGTGGGCGGTAGATTAGGACAAGTTGTTTCTTTCAAATATCAGAAAATGTTCCAGCTTCGAGGCAGTTGTTGTACATATTTAAGAATATTGCAGGAAGTGTTGCGGTGATTGTTTTCGTTTCTGCTGGGATGCCACCAGGGCCAAGCGATTTGTTAGTTTTAAACTTTCCAACGGCCAGTTGTAGTTCCTCAAGGTGAACTTGGGGATTTGTGAAAGTGTTGTTGTTGTAGCGACACAATTCGGGTCCGCTCCGGTTACGTAGACCGGACTGGCGTGAAAACGGAAATTTCTGAAAGTCTTATAGTCTGTTCTCTTAGAGTTAGGTAAAACAGTCATACAACAACACAATCATAAATTTAATTTCTATTTTTTTCTTTAAAGCAAAGAACAATTCAATTTATTATTTAAATTTGTAACTAAAATTTTTTTTACGGTATATATTTTAGATTCTTTTAATCAAATAATAATGTAGCATTTTTTTTACATATGTATATAAATTGTTGTTTATTTTACTCTATTTTTTATATATATTTATTTAATTTTTTTATTATTTTTTTATTAATAAGAAAGAATATATATTACCTGGTTTAATTTTTTATTTCGTATAGTTCTCTTATTATTTATTTTTATTTATTATTTTATTTACTTTTTTATTATTTTATTTATTATTATTAATAATTTTTTTTATAAATAAATATGTGTTACGTTTGTGGTATATCTATGTATTTAATTTTATATATGTATGTACATTTGTATATGTATGTATATAAATATTAATTGTTTTTGTTAAATTATGAATTTTTTCTTATTCAATTTAATTATTTTTGTCAAACTTTATTTCCTTTCATATCATTTATGATCCCATAGCAATTCAGTATTAAATTTTTTTTATTTCACCTAATTTTTTATTTTGTTTTTATAATCAATAAAGTTTTATTATATTTTTCTGTGTGTTTGATTTTTTATTTCTTTTTTTGTTAAATATTATTTCCTTTAATGTTTTTTTTTATTCTATATTGCTGTAATATTTTAATTTCATTATTTTATTTACTTATTTTATTTGCTTATTTTATTTAATTTTCATTTTTTTATTTTTATTAGTTATTGTTTTAGGTTTCTTTTGGTATTTTTTTCCATTAGTATCATTTCTGGTCACATAGTGCTGTCATATTTAAAAAAATTTATTTAACTTTAATTTTTATGTGACTTTCATATTTTTTAGTTTCCAATCGTTTTGGTTTTAAATTAATTATATTTTTTTAAGTTTTTATTTTAATGCTTATTTTATTTATTTTGATTTAACTTTAATTTTCATGAGATTTTCATATTTTCTAATTTTCAATTGTTTTGTTTTTCTAATTATTAATTTAATTTTTTTAGTTTGTATTTTTATGTTTATTTTTTTTTAATTATTTATTTTTAATTTTTAATATTTTTTTAATTAATTTAAATTTTTTATTTTTTTAATTATTAATTATTTTTTATACTTTGTTTTTATATATTTTTTTTTTTTGTTAAATTTTTTGCCTTTCATATCTTATCGCACTGTATTTTTTACTTTAATCTACAAATATGTATTTATATTGATTTATCATATTACTTATTTTGTTTCATAAAAAGAGCTTAACTTAGTTAAATTTTTTCGTAGGCCTAGCGACGCTTTCAAATATAGAATTTTTAAAACAGAAAACATTTCCTTTCAACAATTAATACATAAAAAACAAACGGTTAATTGCCTTAATTATAACACTTCCTCTTTGTCTGTCTAGGAACGTCGCGCTGAATTGGTGCGCCAGAATAAGGCGGCAGCACAGCAACCGATTTGTGATGATACCAACACAGCTATTGCCTCATCTGGTTAGAGCGACAACAACAACATAAAGAAGAACACAACAACAATAATATTTACAAAAAAACGGCACACATACATAGAAAACAAGAAAAAACAAACAGTTAAGAGCAAAAGAAAATCGCAACAACAACAATAACACTGAAGATGAATGATGGCGGGGATGGAGGAGGAGTTTTGCGGAGAGAAAACCTAATGTGCGACAGGGTGAACCTTGAGCGCATAGCAGGAAAACGGTTGAAAATTGAGCAGCATACAAAACTCTGGCGCAGCTTAAGAACACTTATGTAATATTGCAAAAAAAAAACCACACTAACAACTTAGCATAGGAAATGCGACTAAAATTTCGAGACGAAACCAGCCGTTGCACAACTTAAATGATATTTAAAAAATATATAAAACAAAGAAGAAACGAGTATAACTGCAGCAGTAATAAATGAAAAAAAAAAATAAAATATTAAACAAAATCATACAAATTATTTAAATGAAGCGTTTTCACAACACTCTTGCGTATAGAAGGAAAAACAATAAAAAATACATACCTATGTAATGATTAAAGATGATATGCCGCAGAAAAGCAACAGCAAAAAACCATAACTCAACACTCGTCAAAGGCAAATTCAGCAAAATCAGCAGAAAAGATAACACACTTTATAAATTATAATTATTATTAATAATATGTAAAATGAGTGAGCTGCAGCAGAACATACACAGAGAAACACACTTTACTATTCGAAGAAAAATGAAGCGAAAGCATAAACATTAAACGCATTAAAATATACATACATATATTCTCATTATTATTATTATTATTACAAATTAAAATTATATTTTTATTATTATTATTATTACTATTACGATTAATTAACTGATTTATTGATTGATTAATGGATTTCGATTGATTCACAATTTATAATTATATTTCTTATTACTAATAAAAAGAAAATGATGCAAAATGAATGATAGAAATGATTTGTAAGCAAACATACAAACACACACACAAGTGGCGCAAGCGTTCTTTTTCAGATATTCAACAAATACTCTCTCTACTTAAAATAAATATAATCGCAAGAAAAGCAACAACAGCTAATATGAAAAGAAACAAAACCAAAAAGAAAAAAACACAAAAACAAAAGCAGAAATAAAATTAACAAAATTTGACATTTATTGAAGGAGGAGGAAAAAACGCATTAAACGATGTTATAGCCGTTCGAAATGGGGACGATATAGGGGATTTTTTGTAACTAAATAGATATCGAAGTGGAAAATATAAAAATAAATACATACATATATGTAATTGGGGTTTAAATGATTTTCAACGACTTGCATATTGAATATGGGTTTGCTGTAAAATTCATTTGTCATATTTCTGTCTGTGTGTAATGCCATGTATTATATTTATATATTATTCCACAGGAACTATAAGCACATATAATAATTGTAAAAAACCAAACAAAAAACAAAAAAACGTAAATTCTCAAATGTTCGTCGAGTAATGCGTAATGTATGAACGGTATAGAAAGATGTGATTAGAAACTTTTGAACTTATTTATCATTTTCTGGAGCTTTTCCAAAACATGATTTGCATTTTTACTAATAAATAATATATAGTTATTTAATTTACACTTTAAGAAAAACATACTTGAAAATCTTACAAAACCTTATTGGTTCACCAGAAACAGTTTCGCTTTGAAATAAAAAAATTGAAAATAAATATTAAACGATATAATTTAATTAATATAATTTATGTTTCTTTTCTATGTGAAATTTTGCAAATAATATAGTTGTAATAAAATTTTATGTTTCATTAATTTTCGTGCTATTGCACCATTAAAAAAACTTTGCGTAATTATATATTGTATGAACTAACAAATATTGAAATTTAATAGCGCTTCATGGAGAAAATATATCTCATTGCTTGGTAGTCAACACTTTGCAACTATTTATATTCTCGAACCATTTTAATTTCTTGTTTACAAAAATTGTATTCTTATGCATAAATTTAAGTTTCTATATTTTTTTATAATTAATACCTTGCAAACAAAACACAAAATACATTTTGTATGTGTTCTTTTCTAAGCAAATAAAAATACAATAAGATCAAATTTAATAAAAAATTAACATTTAAAACCCCAAACCAATATAACCTGCTTGTATTAAAAAAACATTAAACATTGTGAAAAGCGAAAAAAAATTAATAAAATTATAAAAAATACTAAAAATAAGTGTGTTTTATTTAAAAAGTTATAACCAGGAACCAGCTTTCACATAACTATAAAGAACAGAGTTCAGCAATTGAAAGGAAAATATTTGTTATAAAAACTGAGAAGAGCTTGGATGTTAATTGGATGTGCGATGGGAAACTCTATAATGAGAAAACCAAATACAATCCCCACAATAGCCGGTTCTAAGCTCCGGAATCGACCGGGATTTTATCCGAGCAAGGGCTAGATCGGTAGTTTAAGAAAACGGTTGTTAGCATAAAATTACTTGAGCGTATTCCCGGCTCGCCTATATATAGTATAATTTGTAGTTTAAATGATTGTTGAAGCAGCAAAATACAACTTAAAGAGTAGGTATTGCAGAATGGTGGATGGTGGCGGCAACTGCCCCAGAAACAAATATCGACTACACGATATACTTGTATTAGTTGAATAATCCGTTTTATATATAGTCAAATTCAGACACACTCACATGTAACTCAAAACTCAAACAATAGTAACAGAAATTGGACTGCTATCCTGCCTTTCCCTAACCTTTAAACCAGGTCTGACAAACCTTTCTAGAATTTTGGAATAAAAATTTTAACACGCTATACTTGAAGCAGTCACCGTTTTAAACTTAACATGTGAATAAATGTAATATTAACAATAGAAATCACTTACCAAATGTAAAAATATTTGCAGATTTTTTGGAAATTCATATTTTCACGTTCACACTTCAATAGACACTGTAGTAACACTTTCACAAACTAACTTTTCACGTTGTCTTCCGCTTATTCTATTACAAATAACTTCACTTGAGCGAAAAACTAATATTGAGTGAGAAGAATACTGATAAATAACATTAATAACAATTATAATTTGTAGAAAATTTTAAAACCAAATTTGTACACGACTTATTCAAATTATATTATTTTATGAATGAACGCTGGAAAAAAACTGCAACGGGAAAATGTTCCGTTACAACGCCAAAACAACTACGCGGATACTGTTAATCAATGAAAATCAGCAAAAAGAAACAAATTCACTAAAAATTTAACTAAATTAAAAATTAAAGTTTAAAGAACACATAATTTTCAATAAATTTTTTAAATTAAAACTTACGAAGTAAAATGGATAGCTAATTTTAGTTAAAAAAAACCAATTTAAAACTTTGTTAGCTCTTCTTCTTATCTTGATTACAACCGTTCACAATTAACAATTTCAATCAAAACCGAAACCAAAACAAACAAATTTGAGGTTACTGCATGCGTTGGGTGCAGAACATACGACTGAAATAAAATTGTAAACATAAATTTGTTGTTTGGATAAATATAAAATGGACGCCGATGATATTGCTCTTCCTGCGGATACACTTAAGATACTCAATGAGTTTCTGGAAGAAAAAGCAAAAAGGGAGCGTGAGGAGTTGGAACGTATAGATAAGAAATCGAATGCCGATATTATGTTTGAAGAAGATTGGGTTTGTTATTAAGACATTAAAATATGTATATTAAAAACTACAGTATAAATATTACAGCAATTGAGTCAGTTTTGGTATAGTGAATCAACCAAGCAAGCGCTAGGTAAATTGGTAAGCAAGCTGCTAGGTGAACAAGAGAATGAGACAAATGTGAACAACTACCGCATAGCTCTACTGTCTTGCCCATCGCTCTACACCACTGTCAAACAAGTGCACAACAATGGTAAGTGAAAACTAGGGATCCCTGAAGACTACAATACATATGTATCTATTTTCAGTGAGAATCTTTGAGTTCGACAAACGCTTCTCAGCTTATGGCGACGACTTCGTATTTTATGACTTTAATAATGCGGAGGAAATTGGATATTTGCAAGAATACAAAGAATCGTTCGATCTTATCATAGCCGATCCACCATTCTTGTCCGAAGAATGCATAACTAAGATGTCTAAAATAATCAGCAATTTACAAAAACCAACTACGAAAGTAGTTTTTTGTTCCGGTGCCGTGGTAGAACCATGGTTGACCAACTGTTTACAATTAAAGAAATGTAGCTTTGAGCCAACCCACGAGCGAAATTTGGGCAATGAGTTTGTTTCCTATGCGAACTTTCAGCTTGACAACTACTTAAGTTAATAATTGGTTTAGTATAACTGTTACAATAAAAAAAATAATAATTTAAGTGTATATAAATGTAATATATTTTTAAGCTTGTTCACGTTAATAAGTCTGGGAGATTTTATCAATGCTAAACATTTATGATGAATAAAGCAGCACACGTATCAAGTTCAATAAATTATACCAACTTAATTTAAAAGCTAAATTATTTTGTCGCCGCATCAGCTTCTTTGCGTTGTTGGACTAATTCACGTAAGCCATCCTCTTGATCTTTTAATGATTTCACTAAGAACTCTTTTTTCTTATTGAGTAGCTCAATAGCTTTATCACATTTTTCCTGTTTAGCTTTCAGATCACCACGCATATTTTCTACATCGGTTAAGACAAACATACGTCCCACAGAAAGGTACACTCTATAAAAATTAAATAAATTTATAAGTGACAAAAAATATATATGGTATATATGTATATAAAACAACTCAAGCATTAATGGAATTCTATACTGTTTTCCTAATTGGTAATGGACAACATTGTATTCCTTGGGTTCGTTCCATATTCTTGCATGAAGTATTTCTACTCACCTTGTGTCATCCTTCAGATCGCTAGTGCCCTTTTCGGTGAGTTCATATTTTTGTTTGCCATTTTTAACCATACTGCACTTCATGTCAATCATATTCATCTTTTTGGTTGTCTCGATTTTATTAATTTGCATTTCGGTAAATGCCTATAATAAAAACAAAATAATTTTGTGAATCACGTTTATGGTATAAGCGGCGCATACAAAATGCTCCAAATATGTGCCCCTTAACACGCACCTTTTTCAATTCCATATCCATTTGAGCCATTTTTGATTCGTTGTTTATTTTTACTATTTACTGTAGTTATTTTAATTTATTAAACTGGGCAACTTGACCAAAATATTAACACCTGCAAATTTTTATCCCTTTCATATACTAAAATTATCGAAGGAGTTCTTCTTGTTATTGAGAACATTCACAATAATGCTTAAGTTCACAAATGAGTTACTGTCAATCAGCTTAAACAAAGAAAGAGATGTTATATCTCATAAAATGCAGCTATATTTTTAATTTGAATTCCGAAAAATTTTTATTTCTTCCACAATATTTTTTTTACATTTTATTATTTAGGGGTTTCATAAAGTTATAAGTTATAATGATTCGAAAACATAGCATTGAGAATTGTTAATGTGTAAACTCATTTTTTATGTAATCCAACAACAATTTCTTTAAACCAGTGTAAAAATGTATACTTTTATGATTTTGCGATGCTTTATGACGGGTTGTGAGTACCCCAATTACAAATTTCTATTTTTTCAGGGTTTTATTTAGTACGGGAAATTTAATTTAGCTAAAAAAATTTTTATATTACATATTTGTTCCGTCCGTATTTTTCATTCGCAACTCTTCCATTTTTCTGCCTAAAAGATTCACATTTAATTTATGCATACAAAGGAACTGTCCATTGAAGAAAAGCACGGGTATATCATTACGATATAGTCGTAAAAATCGTACATTTTCCTTTTTTGTGATGTCTACTTTCTCTATCGTATATTGACCGTCAAAATATATTTCCAATTCATTTAGTAGTTCATCACATAATGCACAGTTATCCTTGGTATACAATGTTAAATGTGGAGTCTTATTTGTAACGCCTTCTTCATTATACGAACTAAAATTCACAAGAAAATAAAAATTATTTAAATTCTATGTATTCATTTATTGTTTTACTCACATTTTCTCAATTAATAAAGCGGATGCATTTCCAGTTTCATTTGTTACCGCTGCACAGCCTATTTGTCCGGGATCTAAAGCATGTGCCAAATGTGTTACTAAACGAGCGCCCGACATTGCTATAGGATTACCCAAGGACACAGCTCCTCCATGCGCGTTAACTTTTTCGGGATTTAAGTCTAATTCTTTAATTACTGCCAGCGGTACTGCTGAAATTGAGTCATCCAACTCCCATAGCGAAACATCATTTACTGTATAATTAGTATGATGTAATAACCGCTTTATAGCCAGAGTGGGCGCCGTTAAAACATCGCAGTCGTCTGTTTTTGACTCGTTATATGCAATTATTCGAGCTAACGGCTTAATATTCCATTGCATAGCCCGTTCGTTTGTAGTTAACACCAAAGCGGATGCACCATCGCCCATTATTGGTGAAATGTGTTCATTATAGTTTGTCAACTCATCCATAATACTTAGCAGGGGACGCTCTTCATCTTCAGTCACCATGACAGGTAGCCTAGAGTGCTGCATTATTCGTAGTGGCACCAATTCTAAATCGAATAATCCAGCTCTAGACGCTTTACGCATACGCATGTATGATTCTTTCGCATAGTTAATGAAATCTTCTTTTGTAACTCCTGGAGTTTTAGGAAATTTGTTCTTAAACTCCGCCGGTACACCATCAGAAACTAAACCATCTTGCATAGTGAAATCTCCAAGGTGAAGATGGGTTCTTGGCATATAATAAGATACATTAGATAAACTCTCCATGCCACCTGCTATGGCGGCATCTGCTAGTCTTAATCTAACAGCTTGGGCGGCAAACATAATTGCTTTCATACCAGTTACACTGCAGGCGCTTACTGTTGTGCAACAAACGCGTTTGGATAAACCGGCTAAGAGTGTAGCTTGACGCGCCGGTGCCTGACCAACTCCTGCAGCTAAGACATTGCCAAAATAAACTTGTTGCACCGATTCCGGCGGTACTGCAGCGTGTTTGAGCGCTGCATCAATAGCCACAGCACCCAACTTCGCCACTGGTAAAGCGGGATAGTTACCATTAAAGCCGGTAATGGGTGTACGTACCGCAGAAGCAATTACCACATCGTTAAGATCTTTGCCTCCGTAATCGGTTAGGTATCTGGCCGAGGAAATGCGCGTTAAATGCTATGAATTCAAACAAAATTTAATTTAAGAAAATGATTTCCAAAAATGAATTCTACTAGTTACCACTAATTTTTGACACAATCTGTGCATTTTATCTGCGCGCGCGCTTCTTCTTCTCAGCCGGTAAATTTTACCACTCAATTTTTTGATCAGCTGTGCTCTTTTTGTAATAGATTTTGCGGAAGCCTATAATGAGGTCTAAATTATTTTCATGTTCCTGGAAATGGATTTGAATTTTTACAGAAATAATATTTGACAAATCTACAAAAAATTGATTGTTTGCTTTTTTAAACTCCGAATGCTATTCAAATAATTAAAGTGTGGAATTTGTACTATTTATTGCTAATAGGAATTTGGAAGAGTTTGACCTCAGCATAAGAATAGCAACCACTTTTCATATAATAAAGAGGATAAAAGAATAATAATGTAAAAAGTGAAATGGAATAAAGATAAGAAACATTTGTCAGAGAAATAATTTAAGAATATGTGAAACGGAGATTTATTGCACTTGCTTGATTGTTGCAGGTGCACATGCATTTGTAACTCTTAATGGCAGGATTCGGCATAACAAAAAATAAAACGTAAAAAAATGAAAATAAAAATGTGTAATTAAATCCATGAAATAACGGTTCTAAATCGAAACTCATCTTGCGGAATCTACAAAAGATAAACACGTCAAATATATGTTCTTCACAGGTACAATGCCTACATCAGTAAATATGTATTTGCATATTTTTTGATAGGAATACTTAAGAAAATGTGATTTCTTTACATCACTATATAATAATTTACATATCAACTCGCTGCACGTGCGCACATATGCCTCATAATTTCATGAAATAGACATTTTCTTTTAAATCAAATTGGTGAACACAAATTATTTGTGAAAACAATAAAAAAATATTTTCGAAAATTCGTTAGTTGTGTGTGCTTTGTATTCTAAAAATATTTGCTAATTTGGCTTATTTAAAATAAAATTGACCTAAAACGTTTGAAAAACTCTAAGCGAGTAACTTTTCGATAATAAATTTAAGCTACGTAAATCTTTAAAAAGTTTGTGTGCAATATTTTTGAAATTTTCAATCTGAATTTTTTCTGCTCTTCACCACGCAACTCAATCGATCCGATGGCGTATATCAAAGTGAAGCATTCGAATTTATTGCGTCTGGACGATGATGCCATACTGAGTGTTTGGAATAAACTGGAACCAATCGATCGCGTACAATTAGCTGGCGTTTGTAAGCGTTTTCGCAAAATATTCGAAGAACGCGATGCGGCACATTATACCACCTTTAGAATGGAGAGCCTTTGGCAGGTGTCCGTCAAAGATATTGAAAGCTATGCCAAACTAGTGGGACCGCTTATACAGGAGCTGCGCGCTTACACGCCCTGTGTGGGTAATATCAGAGCAAAGCGATTCCTTAAGGGCATGACCGGTAATTGCCAGCTCTTGCGACGTGTAGTCTTCAAAGGTGTACGTGTGGCATTTCAATTGTTCGAGTTGTTTGCAAATGCGAAATATCTCACGGAGTTATATTTACAAAACTGTCGGCTCGTCGATAAGGATGTAGATATGATTACGATGCTGTCTAATTTAATGATACTTGATTTGTCGAAAAATAACGATATTACCGGTACGCAACGTTGTGAAATATTGCTTTATGAAAATAACTAACAGAAAAGTTCTTTCAGGTCACGGTTTGTGCGCCCTAACCAATCTGCGCGCGCTCTACTTATCGAATTGTAAAAGTTTGAATCCAATCAATTTAGTACATGTCTTCAAAAGTGCCAAACATCTCTGTATACTCGACATTCAGCAACCCTATACGAATACCAGCCTGGTGCCGGTCTTTCTTGAGCTCGGCCGCTATTGTCGAAATTTGGATAAATTGCGTGTAACATTGCCGGAGCATCGACGTTATGAATCGCTTGCGCGTCTGCCCAAATTAACACAGATCTTCGCATATGGCTACGTGCGTCGCTTCCTCATCGACTTACGCAATCATCGCGCTCATCATATGCAGGTGATTTTTCTCGAAACCCTGCAGCAGGTGCCATTAGACGTCACATTTATGCTCACACAATTTCGTGAGTTGAGGAAATTAGCTTGTGATGGTGATTTCGATTTCACGCCGGGCTGTATTGATGGTTTTGAAAATCTACGCAAACTTACGTGCATTAATCTCTATAAAACGGATGCGTTAACACCGAAGGATGTGCTGACACTTTTGAAGAAATGTCCGAGATTGAAATTCGTGCAGTTATTCTTTAAAGTATTCGTTACCGAGGCGTTTATATTCGAATTGATCGAGGTGCTGGAGAAACGACCGGTTAAGGTGAATTTCGTAATGAATTTACAGAAGTCAAATATACGTCGCGGCATCACGAAGGTAAGTACTGAGAGGAAATGGCTTCTAATAAGTGCTAATTTGAAGTTTTCTGAAATCAGAAACAAAAGCGCATTTTTAAAGATATTTCTATTTAAATCCCTTAGCCAAATTCTGATTCTCAAATAACCATATAGTTTCTGCTAACCCTTTATATATTTCTTATGATGACCAAATTAATATTTTTTTCATTTTTCCTTCAGGATCCGCGTTACCTCAATGCCAGGGACACTTTGAATATTATATTTAGTGCTCAATGCATCGATTGGGATAAATGAGTTTTTAAGTTGGATGATAAAATTATATTTTTAATGATTTTTGTATTGTGTGGTAATACCTTTTAAGCATATATTGTTTGTTTCTAAATGTGTAACGGTATAATGGAATAAATTTATGCGTTATTTATTGACATATGTATAATAATTTTGCTGACGTTCAAGGCCAAGCTTGAAAATGATAAGATTAAATAACATGATTAAGGGTATATTGTTCCCTTCCCACGGCAGTCGAGTCTACGTATCCGCAAATGGACCCCGATTTTTGTCCGGCCAAGGACTGTTAACTTGGCAGCACGAATGTTTTCTGCCACTACAATAACAACAGTATACAGTGTTTCTCCGCTCTCTTAGAAAAAAATATACTGTTACTCTCTCTCTCTTTCTAAGAAGACGTGTAAAGATGACAACCATTTTACAGTTACTTCCAAAAAGACCATTCTTCTTCTTTCTCTTTATTGGCGTAGACATTGCTTACGCTGTTATAACCGAGTTTACAGCAGCGCACCAGTCATTCTTACTTTTCGCTGTATGACTCCAATTCGAGTGCAGCCAGGTCCTTCTCCACCTAATCTCTCTAACGGAGTGGAGGTCTTCCTCTTCTTCTGCTTCCGCGTCGGATATCGATGCTGACGGTGTTGTTGTTGTTGTTGGTGTTAATGCTGGTTCCAAGATAGACGAAATTATCTCCGACTTCGAGTTGTCGTCGTTCAAGTCGCGTTTGTGACGACTGTTTGTTTGATGACAGGAAATATTTCGTCTTGCCCTCGTTCACTACCATACCCATTTCCTTTGCTTCCTTATAAAGTCCGGAGAAAGCAGAACTAATGCCGCGGTTGTTGAGAACAATGATATCAATATCATCGGCGTACGCCAGCAGCTGTACAGTATACACTCTTATAAAAGATTGTACCTTCCTCTGCAGCTCGAACTATTTTCACCAGGAGTAGATTGAAGAAGTCGTACGATAAGGAGTCGCCTTGTCTGAAACCTCGTTTTGTATCGAACGGCTCGGAGAGGTTCTTACCGATCCCGACTGAGTTTAAGGTATTGATTAACGTCAGTTTACACAGCCTTATGAAAAATTCATAAGGAATGACATAAGAAACCTAGTAGGAGTGGTAATAGGTCACAGTCTTATTGGAAGACACGCCAGCAGACTGGGTATACCTTTCAACGATTACTGGGTGGTTCAGAGAGAACAGGATAGTATGGTGCCTAGGTGCGTCGTCAGACATCCACCCTACCTACATAACTACATATGGATGCGACTGCTATAAAAACGAAACAAGACTCGCAAAGGTCAGCGAGTTCACGGTCGAGTCCACGGAACCGGCACAAAGACGGATCTTTAACAAGACCTCCAACGCAACTATCGCAATGAACGTATAGTTATACTCAGCGAAAGTCAAGCGACACTAAAAGCGACCTCTGCATACGAGTTCAAATCGCTATTGGTGCAGGAGTGTATAGAACGACTGAACAGTCTATCAGATTGTAACCAAGCGTACCTTATCTGGGCGTTCACCAAACTTGATTTCCAATAAATCTATTGTGACATTCGCTGAGTAGCCTCTGGCGCCGTTCTGTTGGAACCACATATTGTCCAAGTCCATATCATCCAATTCCGTTCAAAACTAATCGGTTATCATTGAGCGGTAGCGATTCCCATTCACAGTAACGTGTCGGTCTTGATCATCACGGAAGAAGTACGGCCCATAAACCGCACCGAACCGTAATTTTTTCTGGGTGGTGACTTCTAGAGCGAATTGCCGATTCTGGGACATGGAGTCTGAAACTACAGAACACCTGCTAATTGACTGCACAGGAGTTTGTAGGCGCTATATAAAGACCCTTGGATCCTTATATTCAAATAGGAATCACATCGCCTCAATGTCACGTAAAAGTATATTGGAATTTGTGACTTAGGAGAGGGCACAATAGACCTTAGGTCGTGGTGCAATCCTCATTTATTTATCTAAACTAATCTACGTTCGGGTCATATATGATTTGATGTTGGTGTGTTGATTTTCTCAAATTTTTTAGGAACTATTTCTAATGTTCTGACAACGTTAACAACTCTCTATGTTCGCCGCATTCCGAAATGATCTTTTGTTTTCAACGAAGCAATATCGATTTCTAAGCGATCGCAACGGAATCATTAGAGATTATAAAGAATTTTCACCGATTTCTTATCAAGCAAATGAAAGATTGCTTTTCGTATGAAAAAACACCTCTGTTACAGCTCATAATATTAGGTTGTCAAAAAAGTCTTGCGGTATTTTCGCTATTTGGCGCTGAAAGCGCGTAGTTCTAGTTTTATTCGTCGCATCGGGTCATGCTATACCTTTTTGGAAAGCTCATTCCACGCGCTAACACGTGTTTGATTGATTGTCGTTTCTTTTAAGTCGTTCGTGAGTTATAGCGTCGCAAACATGGAGCAAAATAAAGAGAAAATACGGCATATTTTACAGTACTACTACGATAAGGGCAAAAATGCATCTCAAGCCGCCAATAAAATTTGTGCAGTTTATGGACCCGATAGAGTTTCCATTTCCACCGCACAACGATGTTTTCAACGTTTTCGTTCTGGTGTAGAGGTCGAAGATGCGCCACGCTCCGGAAGGCCTGTCGTCGAAAATTGCGATAAAATCGCTGAATTAGTCGAAAGAGACCGGCATAGTAGCAGCCGTACCATCGGTCAAGAGCTGGGCATGAGTCATCAAAAATTCATTTCAATTTCAATAAAAAAAAAAATCAATAAAAATACCGCAAGACTTTTTTGACAACCCATTATCTCTCCAGTCATAATACCTCGTCAGAAACGAACTAACTCAACGTAAGAGACTAAAATAAGGCGGTTAAGAGAAGTAATAATTTTTATTCAAATCAAGCTCGCTTAGCTAAATTCACATTTTGGTTTCAATTAAAGATTTTTTTTTTAATTTGCTAAGAGCCTATTATTTTAAATATAAATATTTGTATGAACTTAAAAGTTTTTACCTTGAAATTTGCATACAATATTTAAAACGCTTAAAGATCAATACTACAAAACATAAATAATACTAAATTGAAATAATCTTGTATTACACTAACGGTAAAATATTTAACGCATTGTTAACAAATATACATTAAACAAAGGAAACTTTTTTTTTCAAATATTTATAACACTTTGATTTTGTAACGAAAAAAATTAAAAAGTAAAAACAAGAATATAATACAACAATTAATTTCTTTAAATTTGTTTAACCCCATTAGACATATTTTTAAAAGTTTTCCATTGGTCAACACTACCCCGAACTCTCCAGTCGTTCTTCTTCGGGCACATTGCGATATTCAACAAGCGATTGACCACCATCACCAATACGCCGTGACTCCCAGTTCCACACGCGTGAGAGATGACGGCGTATTTCTTCGAACCGACGCCAACGCCACCAACCCCATTTGAAGCAACCCCACGCAATGAAGGAGCAAACACCGAACAAGAAGCAAGACATAATTATCTTGCCGGCATAGCCCTTTTTTTGCTCGGTAACAGCGCCCATTTTAACGATAGCCGATTGAAACGGACAAATAGTGATCGGCATCCAAGGCGTGAGGAAGCCACCGGCCAGCGAGAAAACACGCACCGCTACCTCATTGAAGGGCGCATGCAATTGTGCGATTAATTGATAATTATTAAATTCATGTTGGGAACGTGTTACGCACTCGTTGTGTGATCGAAAAGTATCGGCATCTGGTTGATGTAGACGGAAATGCACCACATAAGAGGTGATCATACCGTTCGCATTCTGCGGTTCCGGAAAGTATACGTGAAACTCATTGAGACCGCCAACACGACAAGCCATTAGCGATTCCAAACTGTCGCCGCTAATGGAGAAGTTCGTGCGCGTCGAGTGAAAAGCGTATGCACCACAACCTGCTTCGTTGCAGGACTGCACCTGTAGCGTATACAGGCTAAAACGTTTCAAATGCGTAATGATTGTCGCATTACGCGACGTTGCATCCAAATTCTTTCTTAACCATGCGTTCAGTGGCGAAACCGTACCGGGCGACAGCTCGGCCAAGTTGGTGTCGGGACGACAATTTTCCATTTTATCCAAATTACACTCGAATAGTTTGCGCATATTGTGCACGAAGCGATGATCGTCTGCTTCTTCTTCCTTGCGCCTGCAACATGCATCCTCATCCTCGTCATTGCTGACAAATGTGTCCTTGTCGTGATACATGTGACTCGGTTGCACGCAGAAATCACGATGATCCAACAACAGTTTATTGTCGGTCAGATTATAGACCTCCAGTTTATAATAGGTTACGACATCGTCAGGCGAATGTTCCAGTTGCACTGTGAGTGAAACATCATTTTTCCGCACGATATTGATTGTTGGCGGTGCCGGCAGGTCCACTCTCGTGGTCATATACATCAAATCACTTCGAGTATCGTGTATGTCGGCGAGTCCGAAGGTTTTCACCAGACATGCGTAACGTGTTCTTGGCTTCAAATCCTTTGCGGTATATATGTAGTGTGTCTCATTGCTTTCTAAGTCCTTTGGAAAAGCGAGTATGCGAGTCCATTGAATTCTTCTGCAGATATGTGTATCCAGCTCGCTGTGCTCTACAAACTCCTCATTCGCTGCTATCGGACGATACATGATTTCCACTTCGCTAGATGTTTGCTCTTTGGGCCAGCTGAATTTCGCTGAACGATGAGATAATATCTGTGGGGTTATGAAAAAAACAGAGCTACAGTAACAGGCAACAGTTTCTTAAGGAGTGAAAAACTTAATGTGTAGATATGAGCGGGTTTGTGAGATATTGGGAAAGTGGAATGCTGTAGGTTGGGTTCGATTAGTTTAAACTGGTAGGCCAATAAGCCATGCATCGACCAGCCTTGGTTCTTTGCGATACCAGATGGAGTTCAGTTCCTAGGTCCAAGAGAAGTATTCAACCTTTAGGATGCCTGCGCTTGATGCGAATTTTAACAGACTCTTCGGCCTCACTATCGATACCTCCTCCAGTGTAACATACCGTGAGGACCCCAGATGCTTACAGCGTAGTCTTGCCAATGCGAGACAATTGCATAAGAGAATGTTTTCCTGGAGCCCTGCTCTAAACATTTCCTGCAGTCTTCCCGATCTGTAAACCTCATTCTGCGGGCATGTGCCGCTATCAGTCAGTGACCAGTAAGTATTCTGATAATTTTCCTAAAGTCTCTTCTATCGAACTATCAAACTAGCCACTCAAGTCTCTATAATCGAAAAGAAATTCTGTTGGCAGTCCTAGGCCGGAAAAAATCAGAGTCCGTTCCGTTTACGTAGACCGGACTGTCATGGGAACGACACGAATCGATGTTCTTGAATGTGGCATGCTTTCATACTCTTTAAGTTGCTTCCAAAAATAACAAGTGACTCTCCGCCAAAAAGACATCAATATGCTCAGCATACTCACCTCAATGTGCAAAGACAATTTCGCGGGATCACACAGCACCTCCTGATCGTTTACTTGTAATGCGTCTTTCAGTACATCGTGTCTCACTTTTCGCGCGAATTCACGCAATTTACGATTGCACAACTTTTTATTCATCTCCACATACATGCTGCCATGTACCACCTCGAAATTCTTCTGCGGTTGCCACAAATCTTTCAAGTTCTCGTTATCATATAAAACGAGTCCGTACAAGCCGGCTTCCAAAAGTTCCCCTCTACCGGAGATCCTCTGTAAACCTTTAAGAAACTTTAAACTCGTAAGTCCGTCGGAACTAAAGAAAAAATGCCAGCAGTTTGAATAAAACAATAAATTATTTATGGAAAATTATGGCTTACCCGATGATTTTCAAATAGCCACCGATCTCTTGTAAATTACCCAAACTGTTCACTAAATCATCCTCGTTGACCGTATTGCGTATGGATATGATTACGCTCGCGTTGAGCGACTTGCAGCCGCGCAGACGATCGGCATCGCCCAAATTGAATATGGTATAGATATTGTCGCGCATTTCCACATCGCATGGTATGCAATTAATTATGTCACGTCCATTGACCTAGGTAGGAAATTGAGGTTTAAGCAATTTTAGCCTAAAATTTTTAAAATATATACGCTTACATCAAATACCCAACCTTCCGGACACTGTATCAAGCATTTGTTGTCCTTTACAGTCATGCTAGTTATATTAAAGAGTTTCACACACTCATCCTTCGTATGACAGGTTTGATCAATTTCCAATAAGTATCTGAAATATAACATAGTTATTACAATATGTTGAATCCGAGCGTCCGGGGTAGTATCTTCTATTCATTGAATATATAACTATATTGCTACAGTGTACCAAGAGATGATTTAATACATTTGCTGAGTATTCCATTGTACCAATATTCCAGACATATGTCGGAAAGCTACTGTCCTCCCCCGTCTTTCTCGGTAAATGTCATTCATCTGAAAAGTCCTCTCTCAACGAACAAGGACCAAGCTCTACAAGTCACTCATCAACCCCATTCTGCTATATGGTGCAGAAGCATAGACGATGACA
This sequence comes from Bactrocera tryoni, assembly GCF_016617805.1. Lineage (NCBI taxonomy): Eukaryota > Metazoa > Arthropoda > Insecta > Diptera > Tephritidae > Bactrocera > Bactrocera tryoni. The sequence goes on from NC_052500.1 coordinate 77,828,899, forward strand.
CCATCTGATGAGTTAGCGTTACGAGTTTTCGAGAGAAAGGTTCTTCGCAATATTTATGGTCCTTTGCGCATTAGCAACGGCAAATACCACAGTCGATGGAATGCGAATCAAAAGAGAGCGGCTGCACTGGCTATATCATGTTGTCCGAATAGTTGAAAACACTCCAGCTCTGAGAATATTCGACGCAGTACCCGCCAGGGGAAGCGGAGGAAAAGGAAGACCTCCACTCCTTTGGAAAGACCAGGTGGACAAGGATGTGGGTACACTTGGAATCAACAATTGGCGCCAAACAGTGACAAGAAGAATTAAGCTGAGCCTAAACAACAATAATTTTTTCACACAAATATGTCGAACTTGTTCCTGAAAAAGTTTTTTTGCCGGTAGTGCTTATTAACTCTTTTAATATGAATAAAACTTCAGCCGAACGTCATCGTATTTTGGTGAATGTTTATGGTGAATATGTTCTAGGTGATCAAACGTGCCAAAATGGTTTGGCCGACTTAAAAGCGGTGATTTTGGCTAGGAATATGAATAACATCCTGAGCGGTCAAAAAAGTTTGAAGATGAGAAATTGGAAGCATTACTCGATAAATATTGTTGCCAAACACAGGAAGAGCCCGCAAATTCTTTGGGGGTAATGGTTTAAAAGCAAGCTTTACGCGATGAAGATTACTGCAAAAGACAAGCTCGCAAAATCTTTGGGAAGGAATCAAGCAACCTTTTAAAAGAAGCCGGATACATTCAAAAGAAACGAAATCCGGTGTCATATGAATTGAAGTCAAGAGACTTTGAAAGACGATTTTGCATATCAAAAATGCGGCCTACACACATCAAAAATAAGTCGTTTTTAATCCAAATATGAGTATGAAAGATGGTATAAAACAGATCAATTCTAAACGCAAAAAATCATATGTGAAATCTGGCCAACCCAACAGCGGCTGGGAAATTTTGCCTAACCCACCTTATCCCCTTCTGACTACAATTCGCTTCAGTCGTTTCGGAACACTCTCACTGGAATACGGTTCACATCAGAATAGGGTATCATAAATTGGCTTAATTCATTCTTAGTCGCTAGGCCGACACTATTCTGAGCAATAATCTGAATTATAAGAGTGATCCATTTCGAGGTTCCCTATGTTTTTAAAGAAAAAACACAGAAACTTCAAACTTAATTGTTCAATTCACAACCTGCCGTAAAGCATCGTAAAATCGTAAAATTATAAATTTTTACACTTGTTTTTTTTATAATTCTACGATTTTACGATGCTTTACGACAGGTTGTGAATTGCTCAAATTATCATTCAAAAAGAACATAATTTGGCATTTATTTTTTGAAGATTATCTCTTTCAAATGTTGGTCGCGACTACGTCTTAGATCGTCCATCCGTTGAGTCCAATTTTTTATGACTCGTTCGTGCATTTCAACTGGTAACTGGCGAATGACATTCGTGACGTTTTGCTTTAAATCGAAGGGGACGCATAGATTTTAGATTTTACATATTCTCACAGGAAAAAGTCTAACGGTGTGATATCACACGATCTTGGTAGCCAAACGAAATGGTAGCTCTTGAATTTTTTAGGTTTGCTCTTTGTCCCAAATGCGGCAATTTTGTTTGCTTAAAAAAACGTCAGATTTTCTTGCAACTTTTCAGGAGCCCATAGAGCGATTCGTTGTCGTTTGGGAAGGACGAACGGCTTTAGTTCTCGCAATAACTGTAGTTTCTATGCTTTCAATTTAAGACCTCGAAGTAAAATGGCCAAGTCGTTCCATACGTCAGTTCGAGTTGCTACGAACGGCGCCGAAACGACGCTCCACGGTCTACGTGGACTCTCAGCCACGGCTATATTTTCTCCATTGAGTGCTGCACGTGATCTATTAGGTCGAATATTATCCAATAATTAATGCGGGATATCAAGATAGGTGATGATGTTGCGAATAGTACGCTCAGTAGGCCAATTATGTTCAGCGATGCGCGCGAAACACATTCTCTACAGAACATGCATATTCGTAATAAAGTTGAACGATTTGTAAACTTTGTTCAAGCGTAAGTCTTTCCATGTTGAAACGCGTGATCAGTCGAAAACAGGCTATTGAGAAAAGTACTCCTACTTGGATCACTCGCTACTATTGTACTTTATTTTTTTAAATAAACGTTCAAATTTTAAAAACAAAAACCGCAAGAGTATAGTTATAGACCCATTAGGACAAAGAGTTCGTTACATATCGTAGGTTTAGTTAAGTTTATAAGTTATATACATATTTTCTCATTGATTGGTCTATACTCACTTATCTGGTGGACACTCCTTCACGCAGTTACCGTGGTCCTCCCGATTTTTACACGTGTAGCAACCATCACTTGAACTATTGTAGCAGCCGCCGAGACATTCACTGTGACAATGCTGAATACCTCTAAAGAAATTGGAAGAAGACATTAATGCCCGGTTTCACAGTCCATACTTAAGTTGTGCCTAAATAAAATCTTAGCTAAGTATTGTCGCAAACTGAGTGGTCGTTTGCGTTTCACAGTCAATGCTCAATTTCTATAAAATTTTATTATGATATATGGCAACGTTATGGGCAACATATGTTTTACAAATGTCATTCACAAAAATATGTTTGAAATATTTAAATTATAACAGACAATACATAAATTTGCGAGGAAAATTATATCAAAAATTGATGAAAACAACAAAAGAACCCCAAATTTCATCACTAGCGAGTCGGAGCACCTATGGGAACTGAAGGAAAAGTAATAAGCTGTTATTGAGTGCAAACGAACGGACACTTGCCCTACGCTACGAAAGATGTCGCTGAAAATTCAAAGCAAATTCAAAACAAAAATCAGCTGTTATTTAAGCACTGCTTAAGTCTCCCCTTTTCAGTACTTAAGCATTACAAAAGTATGAACTGTAAAACAATATTTTCCTGTTTTATCTTAAGTACAACATAAGTATGGACTGTGAAACCGGGCCTAAGAATTGTTTTAGGAATAAATAATATTATTATAATTCAAAGAAGACAGTTAAAAAAAAGTTTTCAGAAATTGATTTGTTTTTAACCATTAATTGGTTCCGCGCACAGGAATTAAGATCTTGATGGTTGTGGCGGGTCCAGTATATAGTATGTATATATATAGTATATTTAGTATATTGCACATTATGCAAAATAGATCAGCAAAACAAAATTCAATCAAAGACAGCATCAGTGCAATATTTGGGTGGTCATTTGCAATAACATTTTTTAATAATCAGTGAAATAGATTTAACCGTGAAATTTCAAGTGAGTGTTTTTTTATATTCGCAAACCCTAAGGCTGCATGCGCATTAGCCTTCGTTGGTTGCTGACTGTTTTCTTTATCCGAATCTATCAGAATTAAAATCGTTTGATATTGCTTGATAGTTAAATGACTTTTAAGGCATTATATACAGTTAGAATTTTCAAGAAATCAATTTTTTATATTTTATTTTCTTAATGTACATATATTTCAGAATACGCACAGAAAATTTCATATCGTTCCGTTGAATATTTTCGAAGTTACACGCAAATTTGAAAAGGCCTTTCAGTGTGCTTGGAAGTGCATTCCAAACTTTAAACGCGTTTTTCTCAAAATGATGTTTTGAAAGTCGGTGACCAACATCGAAAACGGCTAAGCCGACTAGTCTCAAAATTTAACACGAGCTTCTTAAATATATTTTTTTGTAATTAAAAGAAGAATTTTTCTCACCGATAAATTTTTTTTGTAAGCACTTTAAGGCCGAAATTCTGGTCTAAAATCGATTTTTTCTTTTGAGAAACCGCCATTTTGTCAAAAAAATTTATTTTGCTTATTTCTTCTATTTGCTTTACTATATTTAACATTACTTTAACGAAGTCTGTTTGGTTTTGGGTTTGGAGGATCCAGTTCAGAGATATAGTCACCGCAATACGTCTTTTCTGAGTGGAGTTCCCGGTGATCTGCTGTAGTTCCTTTCAAAATAAATATTTTACCAATACTACGTCTTAAAATACAGTTTAAAGATACCATAATATGTGTCCCAATTTTTGGATCAATAAATTTAAAAGTTTTCTCAGAAAAAATTCTGGAAAATTCGTTTTTTTCGGCCATCTAACTGTATGTAACCGTTTAATCTGATATTTCAAACTTTTCAAAACTCTTTTCAAATAAATTTTATTTCAATAAATTATTACTTACTTGGCTGCATCAATTAGATTGTCATTCTCAAAACGCTGACAAACATCATTCGACCAACAATGTTCGGTAACACAGTTTTGACAAACGGTTTTCTTGGGGCAATCTTCTGGCGCCTTGGGAAAAACATGATTTTCACCCACCGACAATGTGATGCGATCAAAATCAATCTAAAATTTGTGATTTATAATTAGTTTTTCAATAAAGCAATGAGAACATATAAAAAGAAATATACCTTGTCTAAATTGCAGAGCTTCGGACAGTTGTTTATGTAAATGTGGCCACGTTGTATCGCTATTAATGAAGGGAATTCCAACTGAAAAAATTGGAACAATGTATATAAAGTTTCGCTTTAATAATATATGTATTTCGCTTTAATATATATATGTATGCACCTTTGTATGTATATTTAATGAGAAACTAAAATAAATTCAAAACTTAAAGGTCAAAGAGAATTTTACACAAAACTTAAATTCTGGCTACTAATTCGACAAAACCGACAGCATGTTTTAACCTAAAGGTTAGGTTAGATTAATTTGGTAGGCCAATAAGCCACGCATAGAAAAGTTTTGAGCCTTTGCGATACCAGATGGATGTCAGTTGCTGGGTCTATGAGGAGTAGCGATCCATTAGTATGCCCTCCCTACGCTCTTGACGCGAATTTTAACAGACTCTGTGGCCTCACAATCGATACCTTCTCCATGATACACTGGAGGGACCGTGGAGATCCCAGATGCTTACAGCGTAGTCTTCCCAATGCGGGACAAGTGCACAAGTGATGCTCCATTGTTTCCCTGGTGTCTAGCTCTACACATTTCCTGCAGTCTTCCCGATCGTCACCCCCATTTTGCTGGCGTGTGTCGCCACAAAACAGACCTAATATTCTCAAACTTGCTGTTTCTAATGTACAAGTATCATGTATCAGCATATGAAGTATTAAAGATTTTTAAGTAGGCTCTCCAGATTTGATTTGAAGCTTAAAGACTTAATTAATGTCGAAAAAGTGAGAAAAGACGTCAATGTTCGCATTAACCTGAGTTGGACTCGTTTAACTCTACTATGACTTTTTGTAACAAAATTCTCATGTAGATCAAATCTAACTACATATATTCGTGCGATTTTTTTTTTTAATTTGAACGCTTACTTAAGAAAAATAGTATTATTCAAAGTATTGCCCATCTGAAGCTATAATATTTTCCCATCTTTCTGGCAATTTGTGGATTCTATTCCATAAGAATTGAACCTGCTTGACGAGCAGGAATGAATCAAATCAATCCTTGTTACATTATTTTAGTGTGAAGGCGTTCTACATCGACCGAAACAAGAGGTAGTTAGGAGGGACAAGGTCTTGGCTATAAGGCGAGTGAAGCAAAACTTCTTAGCCGCCGGTCTTTAATTATAAGACTGAGCTTTATAATGGTAAAAAATTATTACGTATAAAGTCACAAATTTGCCCAGTTTTAGAAGCTCATGAAACAACAGAATCTTTTGTTCGAAAAACCCTTTTCATAGTCTCTTGGCTTCAATTCATATTACCCCCATTTTCCTTGCTTTTGATTGTGTCGAGTAATGCGTTCAGTTCCTTATCTTCAAACTTTTATGTGCATTTAAGACGTTCTTCGTATTCGAAGCCAAAATCACCATTTTTAAGTCGGTCAAACCACTTTGGTACGTTTGCTCAGCTAGAGAATATTCACCATAAACATTCACCATATACGATGACTTTTGGCTGATGTTTTCTTACAAAACACATTTTCCGACACAAAGATCGGTATGCTATATACTACATATGCATATTTGAATAAAAAAAATAAAATCATTAGCTTTGTTTCTTATCTCCTTACTGTTGCCAGCTACCACAATTTCTGCTGGAAAAGCGTTTCTTAACCCGAAAATTCAGCGAAATTTAGCAGAAGAGAGCGCAAGTTGGGAGCGTGAAAAGCTGAGAGAGCTCCTAGTTTCTGCTAGTGATATTTTTATTGATTAATCTTAAAGTGTTGATACTATGAGGTGATTGTGAAAAAATTGACGGATGGTAATTGTTTTTCAAACTGATAAACTTCCTTTTCAAAGGAATTTTAGGAATTATAAAAATTTGTTCGTCAGTTGTTTTAGATTATACATACTTTAGTACCTCTAATTGGATCACCCATTACTAACGTGAGACCTAGCATTCATTATTCAATAATATTCGACCGAATATTCGCAGCGGCAATCCGGACAGACGTATGGAACGCCTTGGCGCATTTTATGTCGAGATCTTAAATTGCAAGAGCATAAAATACAGCTTGTGGCACGAACTGAAGCCGCTCGACCAGGAAAGGTTACAAAAATATCCGACGTTTTCGAGCCAAATTTTGTTGAGCTATGAGGCCTATTTCTGACTCAATTGGTGTGTAAACAAGCAGAATTGCCACATTTGGGACGAAGAGCAACCTTAAGAGATTCATTTCATCCAGAAAAAGCAAAAGTTTGGTGTGGTTTGTGGGCCGGTGGAATCGTTGGTTCATATTTTATAAAAAAAATACGCCGGTGAGAACTTAACTGACTATTTGATGGCTAGAATTGAAGCTCATGATCTTGCCGACAATTGGTTTCAACAATACGCCGCAAATTTCCACACATCGCATAAATCAATGGATTTATTGAGCGAACACTTCGGTCGATTGGCCATTTTCCTATGGGGATATGTATAGTCTGAAAACTATGTGGACAATCGCTCCTTTGGTCTTGGTGTAAAACATCACGCGTGTCATTCGCCAGTTACCAGTCGAAATGCTCAAAAACTGGACTCAACGGATGGACCATCTGAGACGTAGCCGCGACCAACATTTAAGAGAAATAATCTTCAAGAAATAAATGTCAAAGTAACTATTATCGATTGATAATAAACATTCCCCAATAATTTTGAATTTTGTGTGTTTTTTCTTAAAAATAGTAGGGAACCTCGAAATGTCTCACCCTTTGTATACATACATGTACATATGTATATGAATGATCAACATAATAATCTGAGTCTACTTATCCAAGTTCGTTAGTTCATCTGCATATACGCGAAATAGTCCATCTAGTTTTGGAGATATCGATCCGATATTTTGCACACGTTCCTTTTTCCCTAAAATCTATTCGAACCGCCGATACCGAACTACTATAGCTTATAGCTGACATACGAACTAACCGACGACAAGATATCTTAAATAAATTTGACACGAATAATTCCACAAAACAATGCTAAATCTCCGAAGATATTCATCTGCATAAAATACCGTTTTTCGCATTAAGTAACCTCAATTAACTTGAAAGTAGCTTATATCAAACAACTTAACTAAAAAGAACCAGCAAAACGCAAAGCAAGTCAAATTTGAGAAGATAATATCTACACTTACCGCTTCCAAATCGGGCATATTCGTAATGCCAAGAGCATAGTTGAGAAATAAACGGCGACCACGTATCACAGCCAAGTTGGGGAATAGATTACGTATGCTACGCAAACCGCGCGCATCGTGAAATATCAGAAAATCGCTGATTTCACGCAGTAGCGGAAAAGTATAATTCTCATGATGACACGGTTCCTTCGTATCATAGTTCTCCGCCGGTACCTGGACAATCAACAGGAAACCGCGTATAACAGTGCAGTTATGTAATTGTTCGAAACTCTCACAGTCATTACGCACATCAATGCTACGACACTCGCCCGGCTCGGTGCGCACTGGCCTAGGCGCTACGCGCGGATTTGTAGCTGCATTGACGGTGGGCAGACGACACACGGTGAGCAGTAAGCCCACAGTGCAAAGGAACACAATTAATAGGAACTTGTGGTTGGCGCATGCCAAATGTGGCGCACAAATGCTGCTTAGCGAATCGCTGCTGTTGTTGTGGCAAACATTTTTATTTGCGCATTGTTGTAGCCGTCGCGGCTTTACGATGGAGCGGGTGTGCGGTGCTGACAAGGCTGGCTGGCAAATTGCCATCCTCGGTGCTGTTTTATGCGGCGTATCAGCTGATTTCGACACTTTATGGTTGTTAAGATTGAGTTGAATTTTTGAAAATATATGTTTTGTGGATTTTTTTTATAATTTACTATATTATTTTTTTTTTTATTTTATTTAATTTTTTTTATTATTATTGTACACTACCGCGATTGCTGTGCTCCTGTAAGGAGTATTTGGCAGGTCAACGAATTACTCAACTTATTGGCAACAGTTTCGTGAAATATTGTTAAGGGATATTATTTTTTAAACACACTTTCACTTTTCTCTTACAAAATATTTACAGAAAAATCACAGTCGATCGACATTTTTAATTTTTTATGTTTTTTTTTACAAAATATTTTTTTATAGAAATTTTTTTACAAAAAGTATAAAATATTTTTATTTTTTTATTTTTATTAAATTTTTATATTTTTATTTTTATTTTAATACGATTTTTTTTCTCAACACTATTTAATTTATATTTTTGTTATTTTATTTTTAATTTATAAATTAATATTTAATTATTTTTTTCTCAACACTACTTTGTCCACGTGCTCCTCACTTCAATATCTTCACTTCCGACTTTTTATTCTCTTTATTTTTTATTTTCTTTTATTTCTATCATCACAGTTCACCACTAACTGCAATCAGTCGCTTCTTCACTCTACATATTCACCTTTTCGCGCGCTCATAAGCATTGTGCACGTGATCATTTGTTCGCGTGGGCTCCGCTGCTCTGCTGTGCGCTGCAGATCCTGCTGCGAGATTCACTTGATTTTACGTTATTCGATTAAATTTTGTTGTTGTCTTTTATTTCTTTTATAAATGCGCACGTTTTTGTTGTTATTTGTTTTTCTCACTTAGACAGTTACCTCGGTGTATTGTGTGTTTGCATATATGCATGCATGTGATACACTTGACTTGTGCTCCCTCCTTATTATTGTCTTATATTGACTGCTGTCGTTGTTTGCGTTTGCCGTTTGTCGTGAAAATTCGCAGTTAAGGTGCCAACTTACGTTTAATTAACATTACAATTTATGACGCCACATCGATCTCGATAGTATACGAATTTATGTTCGTCGCGCACATTTTTAAGGACGTCCATACAAAATGAGCACAATATAACAAAATGTTGTTCTTGTTGTCGAACGAAAAGAAATTTGTGTTTTTTTTTGCGAATAATTGGTTCCGTTTAGTAAGGTAAACAGGGGCGACAAGCAAAACACCTTAATGTAGACATGCATGAGAAAAAATCTGGATTACCATGTGATCAAATTTGAACCGGACTAACAAAAAAAATTATGTAAAAATGTTTATTATCGAAGTCAAAAGAGGCTCCTAAACAAAAGTATTCCAAGATTTAATCCTTCACTGTCTTCCGCGACTGACTTTTAATGGCTTTAAAAGACTCGTGGTGCTTTCCACGTAAAGAATTTTTTAGCTGCTAAAACAGAAAAATGTCAAATCTAACGAATACGGTGGCCGAGCGATGACTCTCCTTTCGCGTTCGTCCAAAAAGTCTGTCACAAGTTTCCTATAATGTGTCGGAATAAATCCAGTCGTTTACGAGAAATTACTTCAGTTGCCTCAAATTGACTAAGTAATGTTACTTATAAACCGTTTGACCGCATGGAACGAGTTCACGGTGAAACACACCGCGGTAATCAAAGAAAAAGATGAGCATTATCTTAATTTTTGACACACTTTGACGTGGTCTTTCGGTTACGCCTCATTTGATGAATATAGGGTCCTAAGCTACGTTGCTAAGCATTTCTTTTTCGGCCTCTATTCGACGTTGTTTTTGTAAAAGATTCTGGTCTTTCTCTCATAAGGCAAGTCTTCGATGACTTCACGACCTTCACTGAATGCTTTGTGTCACCCAAATACTTATGCTCGAGTTAAAGTAAAATCCCCAAAACACTTCTGCAACATTTTCCTTGAATTTGTAGTTTTGATTCCATTGGAAACACAAAATTTCAAGTAAACACGTTGTACAACTTTCTTCACGGAACAAATCGCCAGACAAACTTTTCGTGCCGTAAAGAACAGCTGCCAAACACATGTTATTTGATATAAGGACTTCATAGTATGACCATATAAAAAGATTTTACTAATCTAGGAAACTTTTTTTTATCGATTCGGTTTGCGCGTGCAGTTTAAATGCATCAGTCCGAGTCAAATTTGATCAGATGGTATTTACTGAATTATAGTACATCAAAATCTCAAAAATCACTGCGTTTTTTCAAGAGCAATTTTTAAAATACAAAAATTTATGAAAATAATTTTTAACCATTTAAATAAAATTTTATAAAATTGATGTCTAAATTTAAATAATTTTTTTTTTGGCTAGATGATTTTTTTAATTTTTGAATATTAGTTAATAATAACATTTTTTTTTGACTAGATAATTTTTTCATCTCTAATATTTATAATTAGTAATAAGAAATATTAAAAATGAATAAATAATTAATCACATGCAATTCACCACTCAATTTCAAGTCAGAAACACGTGTTCCTCATTGCACAAAACTTGTTTGAATTATTAAATTGTTTCCATAATTATTTGAAACAGCATCAATTTTTCACAAAATATTGCTTTCTAACCTTTCAAAAAATATCACTTTTTAACTTTACAATGGACAAACAAATTAAAAAAATTAAGACAATATCAATTAAAAAATAGACGCCCGAACACACAACGTGGGCGAGTGTTAAAGGTTAAATGCGCCAATTGTTGCGTTCCCATAGCACTTGCGCTAAGCGTAAAATTATTTTTACTATAGAACAACAACAATATCAACAGTTATAAATATAATTTCCGATGCGTTCATTTACTTTTTGTTGGTTTGGTAGCACAGTTAATCGATTCAAGTTAGGCTTCACTAAAAAATATGGATTCTTTTTCACAAAAATTCTTTAGAGCTCCGATAGATTAAGAATGTTTAAAAAAAGTCACTTCATTATACGAAAACTAATAATATCAGAAAAGACACATGCATGAATTTTGAAATTTTCGAGAAATTGTTTAGAATGCAAGGCGTTTCAACATTTTTGGGATTTTTTTGAAAAAATAACTCTCTTAAGTATTTCTAAAAAACTCTTTAACAACGTGTAGCCTTGGGAAAGAACCTCTATAAATATACTCCAATTGTGAAAAAAAAAAACAATTAAGAAGAATTAAGTTTGGGTGCAACCGAATATTTTATACTCTTGCAACTTGTAAGAATCAAAGCAATGGAGGGTCGGAATCCAAGCTATTATATATACAATTTAACTTCCCTTACTCGAATCATCATAATCCACGAAAAAACTTCGAGTTTGAAAGGTTTCGAGTTGTGGAAGGAAATTTTTATGAAAATTGACTTCCATTGCCCACTCAAGTGTTTGAGTTATGGAAGTTTAACTGTATTTTCCTCTATGTATAAGACTATAACACATACACTGACCAACATACTCGACAAAAGGTTTGTTAGAAAACGAATGTTGGGGGTGGTCTCATCGAACCGATTTTATATACATATTTTTGCCAATAACATACTTTAAATATGCCATATACTAATATAATGTTCTCTGAGTTTCATTAAGGTACCATCACCAATCATATGGAATAAAGTCACCCGGATGTTATATGTTTGTTATATGAGGGCTAGGTCAAGTTTTCGCCCGATTTCATCTATTTTAGGCATAGAGATAACTCAAATATTGGCCGATATATGCAGTATAAAATCACCAGGAAGTTCCAAAATCTGTATATCAAGCATATTGGGGATCAGAAAAGCAATGACTCATCAAAAAGTGGGCGGTGCCACACCCATCGCCCAATTCTCACACCGGCTCCCATAAAGCTCTCTCATATCATAATGTCTCTGGTGTATTTAGTTATCGATTTATTGCGCTTTTAGTAGTTTTGAAAAGTACTGTTATACCGTGAGCGGGGTTATCTTCCGATTTCATTCATTTTTACATTTTTCGGTAGGGGTATTTGTGCTAGACATATTTGGTTGTTGTTGCTTTATTGGTTTAGATTTTAAATTTATTTTCTCACAGGTGCTTTTGCGATCTCCTGTGCCAATTACAGGTTTATAATGGTTTGTCAAAAAAGTCTTGCGGTATTTTTATTGATTTTTTTTTTTTATTGAAATTGAAATGAATTTTTGATGACTCATGCCGAGCTCTTGACCGATGCTACGGCTGCTACTATGCCGGTCTCTTTCGACCAATTCAGCGATTTTATCGCAATTTTCGACGACAGGCCTTCCGGAGCGTGGCGCATCTTCGAACACCTCTACACCAGAACGAAAACGTTGAAACCATCGTTGTGCGGTGGAAATGGAAACTGTATCGGGTCCATAAACTGCACAAATTTTATTGGCGGCTTGAGATGCATTTTTGCCCTTATCGTAGTAGTACTGAAAAATATGCCGTATTTTCTCTTTATTTTGCTCCATGTTTGCGACGCTATAACTCACGACTTAAAAGAAACGACAATCAATCAAACACACGTTAGCGCGTGAAATGAGCTTTCCAAAAAGGTATAGCATGACCCGATGCGACGAATAAAACTACAACTACGCGCTTTCAGCGCCAACCAGCGAAAATACCGCAAAACTTCTTTGACAAGCTATTATCTTAATTTAGTGCTTAGTTATGGCACCTTATAGGTTTTTAATTAATGGCATTTTGTGGGTGTGGCAGTGTTCCGATTATGCCCATTTGCGAAATCATACTTTTTTGTGATTGCAGTTTCATCAAGGCTACGCTGGCTAGGTCATGTTGTCCGAATAGACGAAAACACTCCAGCTCTGAAAGTATTCGACGCAGCACCCGCCGGGGGAAGCAGAGGAAGAGGAAGACCTCCACTCCGTTGGAAGGACCAAGTGGAGAAGGACCTGGCTTCTCTTGGAATATCCAATTGGCGCCCCCTTACGAAGAGAAAAAACGACTGGCGCGCTGTTGTTAACTCGGCTATAATCGCGTAAGCGGTGTCTACGCCAATTAAGAAGAAGAAGTTTCATCAAGATATTTCTAGTCAAATTACATCTTGCACGGACGGACGGACAGATAGACAGTCATAAGGATTTCAACTCGTTTCGTCATCCTCATCATTTTTATACACTATGTACATAACCCTATATCTATCTCGAATAGTTTTAGGTGATACGTATAAACGATAGGTGAACAAAATTATTATACTCTGTAACAACGTGTAGCAAGGTTTTGATGTTTCGAGAACTATTTCAAAATTTAATAGAATTTTTCATCTTGACTGGACAGGTTTAACAATTTAATTGAATACAATTTTACGTTTTTTATTTTATTATAGTTAGTAATATTTTTATACCCTGAACAGGGTGTATTAAGTCTGCAACGAAGTTTGTAACACCAGGAAGGACACGCCGGAGACCCTATAAATTATATGCGATTTAGATTTAGCTATGTCCGTTTGCATCTAAGCGAGTTAGTCCCTCAGTTTTTGATATGTTGATATGAATAAAATATTTTTTTTTAATAAAAATATATATTTTTTTTGTTTTTCAAAAATATGCGCGCAATTTAAATGGATTAGTCCGGGTCAAATTTGATCAAATGGTATTTAGGGAATTACATCAAAATCTAAAATAAATGTGTTTTTTTTCAAGAACAATTTTTAAAATATAAAAATGTCTGGAAATATTTTTTAACAATTTAAATAAAATTTTATTAAAAATTTTAAGTCCCTCAGTTTTTGAGATGTCGATCTGAAGCGCAGTTCTTTTTTAATAAATATATTTTTGTTGTTAAATATTGACCAAAATAAGGATAAATCACACATCTTTATATAAAAATATATAAACATGTTAAAAATAATGATATTTTAAGTAATCCATTGAACGTCAATAATTTTGTGACATCGGGTTTTTTTCACTTTAAAACACAAAACTAAATTACTCACTTAATTACTCCTAAAAACACTAATTTTTAAAAATATTTTATGACTACTTTTGAAAATTTCAACATTTTTTCTTAAAAAAACACTTCCATTAATATAACTCTTATAGTAATTAATCATTTAATCGAACACATACAGATTTCACATTAAATTCATGATTTCATTTCCTTTCCGTTTCCTGCATTATCATTTTTTTATAAGCAAACTTTGACGTTTCCAAAAAGATATTCGATCTTCTACCGAGCGCGTACGAAAGTCGACTGTGCCAGATTGTCTGGCGCTGACGTATGAGAAGGCGCACACGATAGATAACTCGAACGATGCATAACCGAGACCATATTAACGACCGCCGCAAAGAAGGCACATCTTCCGCCAGCAGACGGCGGACAGCATGTGGCAAGTGGCAAGTGCAAAAGTGTGAAGCGGCATCCTCAGCGCCAGTAGCACTTACATATGTACATACTCACCTATGGTTGTATGTATGAACCAATGAGCAATGTGTCAGCAAAGTATGTGAGAGTACTTTCCAAGTGCAAGTGAACTATATACACTCATTTGGATTCTCAAATTTATACTTAAATGGTAAAGAGTTACATGTGGAGCCTATTGGGAAAAGTATGAAAGGTGCCATAAAGTTATGTATTTCATAGCCTTATTACATAAAGCTTAAATCCGCGATATTTAAGTGTTATGTTTTATATTTATGGTCATCAGTAACCCTTCTTATATTATGAGAAACTGGACCACTAAAGTCATTCGAAGTTAGGAATTTCCATAAATATCTTTCAAATAAGGATCTTTCACTAAACTAATTATAAGGCTTAAAACAAAGGTTGATTGTACTCGTATAACAAGTTTTAGAACCCTTTGAGATCGGAAAAACCACATTCAAAATTCGAAGTGATTCGATATGATCGAGAGGATTTGAGAGTGAAGTTAGAGATTATCCCTCTAGGTTCACTTATAGCTAGCAGCTATTGACGCCTCCGCATGTTATGTACAATTACTGAGGCAACTTTTGCTAATTCGATCAGTATATCTAGAATATATAATACAAAGAGCTAGTTGGCCAAAGCCCTTCAAAGTAAAATCAATCAAAAGCTTTATTCCAGCCTAGTCGAAGAATGTTCCCGCCGGGTATTTCATTATATTATTTGACTTTTTTCTCAGATTGTAGGACAGTTAGTACAAATTCATATATATTCATATATAGGCTTGTGTTCGCACGCACCACCACTTAAAATTGTACAACTACAATTGTAGTTCGTAATGTCGATCACTTGATGATCGATATCGAATTGCTACGAGTCTATTGTTTAACGTGTGTCATGGCACGATTGGTTCAACGCCGTTCTGAAAAGAAAATATGTATGTAGTTCTCGTAGTGATGACTGGGCGTTAAGGTCAGCGATTAGGTTGAGTTCTACCACGCCTTCTTTTTTATTTAATTCATTTATATTTTCATCATCTTTCTAACAATTGCGCTGAGTGCGCATAGTTTCATATTTATTGCCACAACTCAAGTAGATTGTTTGATTTCCGTAGGAATTCGATTAAACATTCAATTATGTCAATGTAGCGTTGATATTTCAATTATATTTTATTGATATTTCGGACACTAAGAGTTTGGGGACAACACCCTTTCATATAAAACTGCTGGTTATGGAGAAGAAAAAAATAGCACATGACAACCACATTCTTATTATATTTTATTCAATAATTTGTTGAAGATATACATGCCGAAAGGTTAATGCTTTTTTTGATAGAGAATAAGATTAAATTTTCTTTAGGCTAGACTTTTTTTTTAGCTTTTGTGTTCATCTAGAATATGAGACCTCCAATGAACTATGTCATCATCGAGCTCGTACAACTCGCTACTTCATCGCTTGCTGTATAGCATATCCCTCAGTTTGGAATCTCAGTGTAATCTCTACAAATCATATGAGATTTGAAGTATGCAAGCAGGCAAAATCATCACAACATATCACTCATGATCTAATATTGATCTCAAGATACCAATAATTTTGTGACAACACCCTTTCACATAAAATTGTTATACAAGTATGTGAAGAAAAAAATATAACTTGGCAACCGATCTCATTCACTTTTATTTCATAACTTGAAGACAATATCTCTTATGTATTACGACGATGTTATCATCAAACTCGTATAACTCACTGCTCCTTCGCTTGCTGTAGAAAACCCTCACCCTCAGTTGCGCTATTTCAAGTAATCCACCCAAATAATATGCGCTCCCAAGGTTTGCATAGTGCCAAAAGCTTCTCTATAGATCACTGATGATCAAATACTGTTCGCCGTTTTTTCTGTATTGTTTCTGCATTTGCCATTTACTGTTTCGAGCAGCCTTAACCACTGTGCTCTCAGTTCACAATGCATTATTTTCCTCAATATACTATTCACCAAAGTATTCAACCATAAAAAGCTTATACATAATTACACGGACAGACATACATACTTATATACATATGTACTGCACATGGAGCAATTTCATGACTAAACGCTTTAGAAACACAATAACCTGCTTAGCAACACAGCTGATCTGCACGTTGCTTTGTGTCCTCCGATCATATGTTGGTAGTCATCTGCCGCCACGACCAAACAGCTGCTCCCAACAACGATTAGTTGCAGGGAAAAAACTATTTGTTTTACGAGTATGCCTTGCACCACAATGGTAATAAAACAAACAAAGAACGAATTCTGACACATTTGACGAACGTACATGTATTTGCTTTAGTATGGGCTTATATGTATTTCTTGAAAAAAAGATCGATAAGAGTTAGCACATATGGAGTATTTGGGGAACGAATTTGCATTTCACTTTCATCTCTTCTTCTGTTGCTGCTTTTAGCGCCAACCCAGGTAATAACAATACGCCATTTCTTATTGGTTTATTTATGGTGGTGTCGCAAAGGTTTAGATCATCTTCCTATGAGAGTTAATGGGATATGCTTGCTCATGTTGTTATTAAGAAAATTGTTTAAGATACTCGATTTTTGAATATACCTATCTAAAAATTGATGATTATCTAGTGCGGAATAATAGTTCCGGTAGCAAAACTTTAAGAATGTTGGAAAAGATCTTCGGTGTTAATTGTTTGTCGCGGACATGTGTTTGATTGTGGTAGGAATTATTTAAAGACTGTCAAGAACGCGTTGGCCACGAATCACGTCCAGGACAGCCGTCAATAAAATAAAGGAATTGGTGTTTGAGAATCGAGGATTAACAGTTAGAGATCTTACTGACATCTTTGGAAAATCGGAAGAATCAATGAAAATCATTTTGAAAAGTAATTTGGACCTAAGAAAAACGAAAGCACGACTGGTTCAAAAATCATTCAATTTTATGTCGAAAAACAGCGTCGCGTTAACGATATTTCATATCCAGGATGTCATGAAATGTATTATTACTGGCGATAAGTCTTGGGTCTATGCTTATGACGTGGAAGCAGACGATCAATCGACCGAATATCTTGGCAGAGTTGGGCCAGACAGATCAAAAATCAAGATTATGTTGATAGTTTTCTTCGATTATCGAGGTGTGGGGCGCTCCGAATTTCTTCCGATCCGCCAAACTGTCAACAAGGAATACTACTTGTATTTGAGTGTTATGCGTAGTTTGCTATTCTTAAAAAGGCCGTAATTATGAGCCGACAACTCTTGGCTTCTGCACCACGATAATGCACCGTCGCATACTACACTGATTTTTCCTGAGTTTTTCGCCAAATTTTTAACCAATATCGTGCCGCAACCACCGCATTCGCCTGATTTATTTCCTCCTGGTTATACAGCAAACTCAAATGACAGCTCCGAGAAAACCATTTGGAGTAAATTGAAGACATTAAACGTGAATCGTTACGCGCATTGAAGGCTATTCTGGAAATTGGCTTTAACAAATGTTTCGTGGATTGGATGAAACGTTGGCACAAGTGTATTGGGCCAAGTGGAATTACTTTGAGGGGGACGACATACATTTTACTATTTCTTGCTCATAGTAGTATATCAATCTGCTCTCGTATAGCGCCCTTTCTAAAGTGGTTGACGTTGAACAAGTCAATATGTATATTTGAATTTAAGGGATTATATTCACTTGTGAATTTCTAAAAATATTTTTTTTGCTTGTAACTTCTTCAGATAGAGGCGTGATTTTGAGCATAGTAGCCAGTACGGCTTAACCTAAGCAAGGTTTTGTTGGTTTTCACGTGACCTCTCCATGTACGCCTCTTGTCAATTATAAACCACAATTTTTTCGCGCCTTTGTTAGTAGTAACTGTCCATATAAGGCGACTTGTCCATATTTCGTGCTTGAGCATAACATCACTTGTTTGGACTTCGTTCATTTGGTGAGCCATAGTTCTAAAGGGGTTAATTATGTCGGCAATTTCCCGAAAGCAGCAGTAGAGTTACCACCCAACGCAAACAGGGCAGAGTGATCCACCTCATAGTTGATTTCTCCAGCGCGTATGGGTCTCAGAACCGACTCAGCAACGCGGCACCAGGGGATGAACGACCGATTATGCAAGTAAAACTTTTTCAGCAGGTAGTAAGGCATGGAACCCAGCTGTCAGCCCTTGTCCTACACCTCTTCTTACGACTCAATTGATCTCAGAGTTTGAAAGTTACTCTTCTAGACCCTCATTCATGTCAAATTATTATCATTGTACCTCAACATCGTTGAATGAGTCAACAAATTTTTTTGACTAAGGCACATTGTGAGTAAAATTTAATAAAAAAAATCTAATTTAAAATCTATTCCACATACATACATAATATTCATGAATGAATAATACTACAGCAATTCCTTACAAGCCTTTCTGTATAAATAAATATGTTATTTTTAACGTTTTTCTATGTAAATAGGCGCTCCAACTCTCATGTATACAAACATAAGTGCATAAACATTGAACATACGACCAACAACCGAGCAACGCTTGACCAGCGTCGAGTTCAAAGCTCAATTATGACAATTAAAGTATTTTTATCGTTGGAAGTTTGTTCAATGTGAGACGATTTTCTTTTTGGACAAATTGTTTATTTACATTTTAATTTTGTATAAGTGAAAAAATAAAAAAATAAAAAATCTATGATGCAATATTACGAAAAGTAATCAATGAATGATATAGTAATTTTCTATGATTAAATAAAAAAATTAAATAATTTTTCACAAACAATTTATTGGCTAATACACCTTATTTTATATGAATAAATAATGCATATTCATTATCGATACAAACTTAATTAATAAAATAAATAAAAATTCGAAATTTTAAACACAAAATCACATCGTCAAAATTGCAATTTAAAAATCTTCAATATATTTTCAAAAAATGAACACAAAATTGTGAAAATTTATTCCGGCGGCGTATTGTCGTGTATCCATTCGGCAAAGTGAGCCACAGACGTGTAAACACTCGGTATGCGCAAGCCACCACAATTATCCGAGCCGAAAGACATTATGCCGATCTGTCGAAAATTGTTAAATATACAACACAAATATTTAAATGCATATATATGTAGATATAACCACGCACCTGTGAGTATATGCCGTTTTCCTGTATAAACAGTGGCGCTCCGCCAAATCCCTGACACACATCCTTACCCTCACCGCCAGCGCACATCCACTGTCCTTCAATTGAATTGGGCGATTCCAGCGCGCCAGTCGAGCCGTAATTACGCAAACAAAGATCCCAACTGGTCAGCGGCACATCCAAATGCGCCATTTCCGGTTGACGCGTGCTGGAGGTAGACATCTTGCCCCAACCGGCGATTGTGGCGCGCTTACCCACCACCAAATTGGCGCGTGACTTTTGCAGGCAAATCGGTTGTGTTGCGACTAGGTTGGAATGTGAAGAAGTTGAGATTAATAATAAAATTGTGTTGTAGTAAAGAATATCACTTTTTCATCAGTCAAAACTCGTGCTTCTAGCTGCATTTACAGGATATTGAATCAACCTAACAGTGATGGTCTGGACTTCAACAATTTAAATAGAGAAAGAACTGCAGAAACAAATATACTTTTATCAAGAGGTTTCTCCTCCTACGGTTGACCATACGAAATAGAACTTTTCAAGGCTTTACTGTTGGAAGAATCAAGCTTTACACCTAACTGTTCGAGAGCCCCTTATAAAGCCTTTATGTAACTATCTTCTTTTATATACTGAGTATCTGTCTAAAGATCAGCATTCAGTCAGAAACAATAACAAACATACCGTAACGATTTTAAAAATACATGGTATCTATGTCTGTGTTCAGAAGGCTTTCGAATTCCACTACAAAAAAGTCGAACAATAAATAGCAACTCATTGGCGGAGCATTATCGCTGTTGATTGCCGGTTTTGTTGATCAAAACAAAATTCAGAATAATCGTTATGTATATTAAATTAAGTAATATTAACCGCTGATCCTTTGCTGATCATAAACGAATCTGTAACAATGTTAGCCGCTAAGTAAGCAATAGCCACAAAGAACACAAATTGATAAGCGCAAATACTGTGGAATAACACAAAATTTCATTCATTGCTAATATTGCGATTCGAACACGTTCTGAGATTGACACTCTCGCCATTGGAATATAAAACTATATCGACGCAATTTTTAGAAATTATGAAAAAATGCTTTTCGGCCCGTTAGTGTAGTTCACCTTGGCATTAAACGATGATTTAAGAGTCCTAACGACGAATTCGGTAAACTAAATTTAGTAGTCGAAAAAATCTTTTCGTATTTCTAATCAAACTTCAACTTATTTTTGTGTATATTTAATCAACTTTAATGAACCAAATATATACCATTTTGGTCGACCACTTTTTGCTATTTTTCCGCTAGAGACATCATTTCATTCGTGTAAAACTTTTCTGGTTTCTCGGCAAAAAACTGCGACAAGTAATTTTCACAGGCTTCTCTTGAAGCCAACTTTACTCCATTAAGCGAGTTCTGCCTTGACCGAAACAAATGGTAGTCCAATAGTGCAAGGTCAGCGCTATATGGTGGATGCATCAAAACTTCCCAGCCAAGCTCTCTCAGTTTTTGCCGAGTCATCACAGATGTGTGACGACGCCCTTTCTGTTGATCAGTTCTGGCCGTTTTTTTCGATTGCTTGCTTCAATCTCATCAGTTGTTGACAGTAAAATGTAGAATGAATCGTTTGACCAGGCTGGAGCATCTCATAGTGGATAATTCCTTTCCAATCCAACTCATAATAATCTTTCGAGGCGTCAATTCTGCGTTCACCACGCTTTGACCATGATCTTTTTCGCGCATTATTGTCGTATTTGATTCCCTTTCGTCTCCTGTTACCATTCGCTTCAGAAATGGTTCGATTTCATTTCGTTTCAGCAAAGAATCGCAGATGTTAATTCGGTCCATCAAATTTTTCACATACAATTCAATTGGTACCAACACATCAAGCTTCTTTTTGTAGCCAGCCTTTTTTAAATTGTTCAAAACCGATTGATGATGAATGTTAAGTTCCTCAGCGATGTCGTGGCTGCTTATGTGATGGTCCTGGTCAATATTTTCCCTAATTTCATCGACTTTTACAACGATGCATCTTTCTCATCGAAATTTCCAGAACGAAAGCGAGCGAACCATTCTTGTGCTACACGAACTGATGCAGCATCGTCTCCGTAAATTTCATAAATTTTATCGGTAGCTTGCGTGACATTCTTCCCCTTTTTATACAAAAATGTCAAAATATAGCGAATTTCTTCATTGTTTTCACTCATTTTTGAACAGCTGTAACTTTTTTTTAACTTCTCCGAATTGAATATATTTTTTTTGGTTAAATGAAGCTCACTTTTCTAACATTATATGGTATGACTCAACGCGACGAACTGAGCCGATTAAACACTGACTCTCAGTTTTTGGGATATCGATCTGAAACTTAGCACTCGTCCTCATTTGTCGTAAACACCGATATCGCGCCACTGTAACATATACCTGCCACATAAACTAAACGATTAAAATCACGTTTTTCCATGGAAAGTTCTTTATTGGTGTAGGGTATCATAGTTTTATTTGAAACTTTGTCTTTTTCCAACCAAAAAAACACGAACTCAGTACGCACTTTGTTCCCGAAAGCATGCCAAACGCGGCCAAAGAATCAACAAGATCGAGGCGCAACTCTATCATTATGAGCATTTTTCAATTTCAATGTTATAATGAGTTTTATGGCTTAATAACGTGAGATACGAACGTGCCCCCTATAAACTTTGCAACTTTGTCTGCACTTGGCACATGTGGGGTCCAGTGTGGTGCTGCCGAAAAGTACAAAAACAATAACATGAAAAATGCCCAAAGCATTCAAGTCGCGCACTCATATCATCCAATTAAATCAGGTTGTAAATCACACTTAGCGGCTGCCGGACCACTAATTTGACATTTTTCATGCTTACACGCTGCTCCCTGGCCTGCTGCGTGGCCTGATGCCACACGTTGCCACGTCGCTCTGTAAACTGGCTGAAAGGGACGCATGCGGTTAAAAGCAACGCGTAGCAAACGCAGGATGTGCACGCACCAACGTACGCCCTTATGTCTTCGACGATTAATTCGCTTTGTTTGGCATATTATTTTTAATGTGCCAAGTAATTCAGAATATTATGACACGTTAAGGTAATGGAGTTTGTGACAGCTGCTGTCATAATTAGCGGGTCCTTCCGGCAATACTCAGCCAAGTTGCAGGTAGAAAAGAAGTGTTTTTAAAGGTGTTGAAACGATTTGGAGGGGCATCACTTAATTTTTAAGCGTTTTGAAAATTTAATTAATCGACCGATAAAAATTTCAGATGTACTAGTTTGTAACAATCAAATGTGTGCATGAACACCTCATTAGCAAAGGAATATTTCTGTGTTAAACTTATATACTAGTTCTTGTAGAGCTCTAATCGGATTACGAAAGTGTTTGATTGTCACTGATTCGTCCAAAAATCACTTAAGGCAAACATTCGGTGCATTACTTAGCGATGTCTCTCAGAATTATTTTATGAAATACCTTCTGATCAAATTTGGCCCGGACTTTCGAACCAATACAAGCATGACAACGCTTAATCAGATTAATACACTTGTTGTAGGCCTCGGCTAAGATGTCTATCATTGCTCCCAAAAATTGTCTCTATTGGACTCAAGAAAAGAATTTGCCAGCTTTAAAAACAGAAAAAGTCACGGTGAGCCAAATCTGACGAATACGGTGGATGAGCAATGACTTTCGTTTCGACCTTGGCCAAAACGTCAGTTACAATCAAGCTAAAATATAACGGTGCATTATCGGTTGTTTTCGACGAATTGGTTCACGTAACTATCCATGGCCTAGCAGTATATTTTAGTGACCCTTTACCCCTTTTCATGTTGAACAGCACGGCCGTAATCAAGGAAAACGATGAGTATCACCTAAAATTTTTCCGATTTTTTGGACTGCCTAAATTGTTGGACAGTTTCGTCGGGACAGGACGTCATATTTATAAACTCACATCTCGTCAACGGTAATGGTGTGTTTGATGAATGTTCAGACAATTCATAAAAGTATCAAAGGGTATCGTCTAAGATAGTAAAGGTATGTCTTGATCTCTTGGTATCAACTTACAATCCTATAAACAATAAGCATACAAACGTGGCATGATTGAAACATTGGTCGCACATGCCGACTATTAAAAATTAAATGGATTGATATAAGAACTCTAGTAGGAGTGTTAACAGGTCACTGTCTATTGCCAGAAATGACAATATACTGGGAACGCCATAGAATAACTAATGTAGAACCTGTCAGTAGACCATTAAACATCTTCCATGCGATTTTAAGACTCTATATAAGGAAAAATTCGCAACTATTGGTCGAGAGTTTCTCTACGTAGTCTCGGAAATTGCTCATTTAAAATTTTTTGTACTGATGAACTTCATTAAAAGTACGAGGAAGTTGAGAGAAGAAACAATGGAGTGAGGGGAGTTTATCCCAATGGGATAAAAATGGACTGCCGAAAGGCCTAGGCCCGTCGTATGACATCCACTCTACCTAACCTAACCTAACTTTTCGATGACTGCACGACATTTACTGAATGTTCTGTGCTACTCAAATACTTGTATCATATCCTAAACCCTTTGCGATGTCGCTTTGAATTTTTTTATGAAATATTAAATACTATCCAGAAAGAGCTGATGTCCATCTTCCATACCAATAATGAAATTTGGGTTTGTGCACTAAGCCACTATCTTGGATTGACCAAATGTCCCTTCAGATAAAGGGCCACAGTTTCTTTGACGAGATCCGTTAATATTTTTCACTTTCGAGTGTTTTTGAATCACTATTAATCCTTAAAGTTTTCCTTATTACTATGTTAAGATAGTGATTAAACTATCCCTAATGGAAAACAGATTAACCATATGGGGGTTAGGTTAGAAAAAGAAGAACTCCTTTGTTCGAACTTATGAATTAACAAAATGCTTAGTAACCAACACCGCCAGTTCGGTGGGATGCCTGAAGGTATGCGCACCCAAGTTCTCGACCCTTGGTATTGACCTCCCAAACGCGGACAGCTTCTGCAATTGGCGTCTGGTAAGATTCCCAACCATACAGCATGAACGACAATAGGGCGTTGGCCTGTTAAAAGCCAAAGAGATCACTAGATCTCCTTCGATCGATCTTGGCCCAAAAGTCTTTTGTGACAGCGCATGTACCGATGGTGGCTCAACGCTGGCCTAGCTTCCGCGAA
Source organism: Bactrocera tryoni (assembly GCF_016617805.1). Taxonomy (NCBI): domain Eukaryota; kingdom Metazoa; phylum Arthropoda; class Insecta; order Diptera; family Tephritidae; genus Bactrocera; species Bactrocera tryoni. Next base: position 77,853,702 of record NC_052500.1, read on the forward strand.
GCCCTCTCTAGTAGTAGAACACGGGAGCACCGATCCGCTCCCATTCTACCCATAGCGGTTCTAGGGTGCTTTTTCTTGCTTGCTCATCGACTTCGCAATTTCCTGCGATTCCGCTATGGCCCGGCACCAATACCAGTTTTATCAGAAAGATTCTCGACTCACTGTAAATGAGTTCGAGGTTAGTATCGCCGCTCTGCTATCTGAGTGAATGATCACTTCTCAGAATGAGGCTGCACTCCGGAGCAACAGATCTACTGCTACCTTAATGGCTGCAACGTCGACTTGGAAGACACTACAATAGTCAGGAAGTCTGAAGCTGGAGTTGATAGAGAGCTGCTGACAGTAAACACCTCTACGAACCTTCCCACCTAGCTTTGGCCCATCTGTAGAGAAGCTCTTTGCCCCTCTTTTCAAACGACTTCTTCCCATCCATAACTCCCTCGTCGGTATATGTTCAGAGAAGGAGCCGACACAGTTTGGTTTGGCGACTCCATGATCCAAATGATCCGACATGAAGTTAAAGTGTGTGAGGAATCCGAATGTTCAGATATGTGTTCATTTAAGAACTCAGATTCTCTGAGTCTGATAGTAAATTTAGCAGCCATTACACCTTCCGACGATGTCTACGGGCACTATGTGCACGTAATATGGTTGGAATGGACCTTAGTACACGGCGGCGCTCATCAGCCGCTCTCAAGTTTCCTGGGAAGTGTGGCCTTTTCTTTACCTCACAAAGACTCCATAGAACATAATGGGTTGTACAATAAGGGGGTCTGATATAATACAAGCCATTAACCTTTCACTTGCCATCTCCGAAATCAAACCATTCAGGGTCCAAATAATTAGAATTATAGGCATCCTTTTTAGGAGTAGATGCTGAGTTTTTATTCTTTTACTCTTAGAAAACCTATACTGTGCCCTAACGGATTAGTTGTACGTTGGTTAGTATTGAATGTGATTTATTATAGGGAAACTAAATTATAATAAACAAATACATTTCAATTTTAGTCGTTGACAAAAGCCACAAAAGCCTTTGATGACATGCAAACAACATTTAACTGTTTTGAACTTGATTCGTGCGATAATTGAAGAAATGGAACGCAAAAAATTAATAATAATAAATTTTATATTTTTTTCAAGTACCTGACGGACAAGCTTAATTAATCGTAAACACCGACAAAAACTCCCATTTAATGAGTCTGACAAATATGTGTATGCTATATATAAATATACGTGCATATGTACTCAAAAACACTATAAAAGACGATACACACGTGCTAACACATACGCGCACATTCGCTTTCATTTTTCGTTTATGCTTTATGAACTCTCACCTGAATAGTTGAGTGGCGTTTTCAGCACCAACAAAGCGATATCATGATGATACTGGCCCTGTTTATAGTCTGGATGCACGATCACATGGCTAATCGCGTGATTGACCGAGCGAGGCGCACAAAATCCAGTGCTCGCGCAATCCGGATCGCTGGACGTGTCGTATTCGCCCACACGCACGGAAGAGCTAAAGAAAAAAGTCATGAGTGATATTAGATAGAAAGAAATAAAGTGAAATATGCTTCGTTAGCTGACTTACAGACGATGTCCTTCCGCCTTGGCTAAAGCGCAATGAGCGGCTGTTAAAATGACGCGTCTGGCGATGACCGAGCCCGCGCAGGGATATGCAAAAGCGCCCGTATTAATATCTAAAAATCAACAACTTTTCAACTCTTAACTTAAAGCAGCTTACACTTTGCCACACTTACGTTTGAAACCAACACGCGCCACGAACGGATGCGTGCCGAGCCCGCGATAAAAGTGTCCTTGCACCAGCGACTTGCCGCACACTTGATTCTTCTCAAGCGGACTACTAGGACAACAGACGTAGGGCATTTCTTCACCGCCGCCGCAAAATAACGATTTATCACCGTAGTAACAGCGTTTGGCCACTTCGTAGATCATCGCCGTGCAATCGTGTAGCGGAGTACACTCTGTGCCGACTGTGCATTCGGTGCCGGCGTCGTAGTAAGAACGTGGCGCATAGGAACGGCCTTGTGGCGTTGCTGATGCGCTGGGATTCACGTAAGTGTCGGGCATAACTAGTTTTTCTAATAGTGTGAATTCGATGGTTTGTATAGAAACAATAAAGATATATATTATCAATAGGTTTGGACTAATGCTGATGAGATAAATCAATGAAGAATTTTTCCATCCATCCAAAGCTTATCAAAAATCAGCAAATGAGTTAACACAAAACGATACTTATCAGTATTAATGAGTGTGTCAAGGTTTTATAATGGGTACCGATCGACTAATTAAGGTCGATCGAATAGTAGCGAAATTCCATTTGACGGAAATAAAAATTTTCCATTTTTCGCAACTAATTTTGCACACTTTCAGTTCTGCTATAGCCTATAGTAATTTAAGCAATTACTAGCAATTTTTGGGCAAATATCGACAACAACTGTTCCAATTACGAATACATATTTGTGTTAGAACCCTTTTCCTACTTTGACTTAACCTCAAAACATATTTTTTTTAAGAAATCGTTGAAGAACTTTTCCGATTTGCAATGTTTCCTATAATTTTACGGCATTGCTGGCTATCGAGCGTACTGTTTGAAAGATTAAAGTAAACCGTCAGCAAACAGGTTAGACCTTATCAATGTGGCTTTAGACCTGGAAAATCAACAACTGACCAGATATTCACCATGCGCCAAATCTTGGAAGAGACCTGTGAAAAGAGAATCGACACGCATCACCTCTTCTCCAGACTGGATAAGAGAGCGAAGCAAATGCGTTTGGTACTGAACGAGGGCAACACGAAATATCTCCTGTAATCAAACAAACAGTCGTCGCACTCGCGACTTGACTCCCAAGTCACTGTTGACAGTCATAACTTCGAAGTCGTAGATAATTCCGTCTGTCTTGGAACCAGCAGTCAGCCTCGAAATCCAACGCAGAATAACTCTTGCTAACAGGTGCTACTTCTGACTGAGTAGGCAATTGAGAAATAAAGTCCTCTCTTGACGAACAAAGACCAAACTCTATAAGTCTCATTATTCCCGTCCCGGTGTCTACGCCAATAAAGAAGAATAAGCTAACTGAATATATCACCTATGAATCGTTGTTGTTTCTATCTGAACCAAAAAGGATATTGAAAGCGAACTGAAAATGTGCCCGGTATAATTCATCCTACGAAATTGGTTATTCATATTATGTTGTAACAGTAAGGATATTAAATTGAAATCCATGAACCCGGAAAACTTCTAAAACACTAGGTCCTTATTAATTTATTCTTATTCCTATACTTTAGTTATGCTCTTTCTACAGTCGTAATGGAAAAATTTTTTTTTCTCTGGAATTTATTGTGTCCTTTCATTTTATTTCATGTTTAATTTTTGCACTACATTTCAATGTATTTATTTAACTCGGACAAAAAACCATCGAGAGATCGTTCTGGAGGACCTTCGATCTCTTCAACCGAAAAAATTATATTAAAAAAGGGAAGGATATGGTGTTTGAAAATCGTCAGGCAAGTGTCAGAGTGATGGCAAGAGAGTTCCACATCTATAGTCCGTACGAATGATTTTGGTGGATATTTTGAGTATGAAATGCGTTCTTGCTCTACTCGTCCCGATTAGAGTTCAAAAAAAGTACCGTCTCTTTGGACATGTTTGATCGTGCGAATTCTGATCTTACATTCACGGAGAGCGTTATAACTGCCCATGTCTCAGCTTATGAGTTTGACATGCAAACAAGTCAACAATCATCAGAATGGAGGAGAAAAACAAGCCGAAACCAACACAACAAGCCAAAGCCATTCAAAAATCAAGGTGATGTTCATGGTTTTTTCGATATTCGTGCTGTAGTGAATCATGAATTTGTTCCGGAGGAACAGACGGTTAGTAAAAGTTCTATTTGGCTGTATTTCGGCGTTTGCGTGAGTGAGAACATCCGTCGAAAACGGCCAGAATTGTGAAAGGACAATTCATGGATTTACACGTTGATAATGAACCATCACACCTAGCCACGCTTTAGATCGAATTTAAAGCCAAAAACGCAATGAATCCCATCGATCAACCAGAGTATTCACCGGATTTAGATCAGTGTGATTTTTTCTTGTTCCCCAAACTGAAATTGCCGCTCCGTGGAACACTGGAAACCGTTTTCAGTCGGTCGAAATTCACTGAAGTAGCTGAAGGCCATCCCAAAAAGTGGTTATGAAAAGTGTATTACATGTTGTGTGGATAACTTTGAAGTCGACAAAATAAATATTGATGAATAAATAAATATTTTGCGTTTTATTTACAATTTCCGGGTGATATCACAATGTAGATCTGCCGTACTAACTGACCGATCGAAATCATGTCCTCATATGGAAAACTTTTCTATTTTTATACACTTTTATGAAATGAAGGATATTACAGCTTCGAAGTTGACGTTTTTCTTTGTTTTATTTCTATTTTTCAGGCACTAATTTTAAAGATATCTACTAAAGTCTCCACCGTTTACTTTAAAAAAATATTTTCAGTAATAATTGTATTTAATATTAAAGTCCTTTAATCGTCCTTGTCGATACTAATTACACATCGCAATTGCTCCAAATTATTATTTTTTGAAACCTTCACTTCGTTCTTACCGAAGGTACCGACTTCACATTTTCCGGTAGCTGCGGACCACCCTATAATAATTAAGGTAAAAACTTGCCAAGGCGATAGCAACAATTTACTACCGCCGACATTATTATGTTGATCGAACACATCCTTCCACAACATGTTGCAGCGGTTGCAACCGAGTTAACAAATTTTCGAAAAAGTTATCAAATAAAAAATTCCGATTAAATTTTTTTTAAATTTTTTTCAAATAAATTTTCGGAAATTTATTTAATGTTCCCGCAAAATATTTTCTTTAAATGGTTTTCACAAAATAATTCAGGTTTTGCTGCGTAAAAACGAAAGGTAATTAAATTTAAATGCGTCCAAATGCGATGACAACGCTCCGGCTACTGGTCAACGGTTGCTGATAGTTATGGGCAATAATGGCTAGTATGACAAAATTTCTGTATTTTTTTAGAATAAATGGAGTAACGCACAAATCTACCTTTAATACAGGCACATACATATGTACATATACAAGTATGTATGGATGTATGTATCGAAAAAGCGTGTAGTAATTTGTGCTCATACATAATATATGTATACATACATATATAGTACATATTAATACTAGTCTAATATGCCGTGTACTTTGCACAAAAGAAGCGCGGAGTCAGTGATGGAGAGAGTAATGATCAGATCGTTTTGAATGACCAATGCTTAGGGCAGTGAAATAAAAATTGTTTTTCGTTTACTCATTTGTAAATGCTGGCTCCACAAATATGTAGGCAGACTACTGATCCCTTCGTGAAAGCGGTAAAATCTTAATACAGAAAAATTATATGAAATTTTTCTTCTAAAAAATCTTATAATAAATTTCATGTTCGAGCAGTACGAGTGCCTGCAAATTAAGTAAAATTTCAGAGAGCACTCTCGTTGTGCTATGAGCATGCATCTATCAAAATTTTTGACCCGAAATAACCGCAAGCGACTCGATCTGGCGAAGAATTTCTTACAAAAACGCATCACAAACGCATCTCGTAGCAGCGAAACAGATCTTAGGAAATTAGAACTCAAAAAATTAAAGATCTAACTGATAAGCTCCTTAATATTGTAAAATCTGGAAGTAAAAATGTTATTTATCTGTTTTAGAATAAAATAGGGATTAGAACGGTACATGCATTATTGTAAGTGGTATTCTAAAGAGTGTCTATCATTTTATGGAAAGGGCCATTTTTTAGAAAAATTCGCATTCATTGTTCCACATGGTTGCAATTGAGGGCGATACGTCGATTATAAAGAAGTTTCAACTTTTTGGTAAAATTTTTATAATATCAGCTGATCAAATTTGATTCGGACTGAGAAATTTTTATAATATTATCTGATCTAATTTGGCCCGGACTGTCAAAAAACATTGTAATTTAACCTTTTTAAAATATGTTTGATAAAATTTTTAAAATACCATCTGATCAAATTTGACCCGGACTGGGAAACAAAAATTGTCATTAAAAAACGTTTATAATATCATTTGACCAAATTTGACCCGGACCGAAAAACACACCGCCTTTAAAAGATTAAAATATTTTTGAAAAAATTTTTATAATACCATCTGATCAAATTTGACCCGGACTGAGAAAAAAAGTTATTAAGAGCAGTTAACAGGCGACGCGCATGACGCAAGTTTTCGATGTTTTCTAACTTTTTCACTGAAAGTTTTGTTTCACTCAAATAATTGTGCTCCGTAACCATGATAGCATTGGAGATACAAAATGACAAGCAAATTCGTTTTTCCTATAATAAACAAACACGAAACACCAACATCTAAATTAAGTGTCCACCGCTGGTGAGTTGGTGAGTTTAACCGCCAAACTTTCCTGCTAGGCACCTAGCCTTCCCTTCAATTATATGTTAACATGTAGAGGACATATGAAGCACCGTTATATTACATGCATTCTGTGGTACTGATAAAATCACGCCGCTCTACTTGCGTCCCCCTTTTCCACCAGCGGGACAATAGAAAGGCAGTAACGATCATTTTAATGTGATATTCACATTTCACTGGTTATAAGCCGGTTCTATTTACATACAAACATTTTGAAAATTATATTTGCAAGTTTACTATATACATACATATGTATATATTTTTTAACTTCACTCCCTTTCGTGTTTGATAGCGTGGAATGTGTTTTATTAGCAGACATTCATGCATACCCTGTGGCCTCCGACTGGCGAATGGCGACAGTTTTTACTTTCATTACATTTTTCACATTACGAAGTTTTATGAACATTTTTATTACTTTTACCACTTTGTACTTTAATATTACTATATTAATATACAGTCGTAATTGGTGTTGTTGCTGTTTCGGGCTTGCAAGCAAGCGCGTGAGTTTAATGACATATTTTAAACATATTTAACGCACTTTATTTACATATATAGAAGACATTAGCATTGCTGACAAGTAAAAGCTCTTTAAATTAGCTTTTAAATTATAGAAAAGTCTCTAATGATATTCTAACGTCAAATTGTTATGTAATAAATATAATATTTACTTATGGCAGTATACATTTCTCAGTACTATAGGAAAAGTAAGTTGATATTAGTAGAATGCCAAGTCGAATATATTTCCTGAAACATACCATCTGATCAAATATGACCGTATGAAAGGCGAATCGACCAAATAACAGAGGATCTCAACATCTGTCATAGATCGACACCACACATTTTTGTTAATGTTTTGGGTATAAAGCTTTTCAATGGTACACTCGTAAAAAAATACCTGAATCTTTTGAAATAACAAAGTCGATTGGTGAACCCTACATTCATCAAACGTATCATAAGTGGTAACGGGATGTAAGTTTAGGAATATGACGTTAAACCTGTTCAACAATCTAGCGTACGACGCTTCAAAAATGAGCCGAAACCGAAGAAGCAAATTTTACTATAAGCCATCCCAGCTTATAGCAAGTAACAGGTATGAGCAGCGAATACGGTGAACGCAGTGGACGCCCAAAAGCGGTTGTAATCGACGAAAACATCAAAAAAGGATCAAAAAATAAACAAACAAAAAATTAAATTGGAGAGGACCGTAAAGTGAAGTTGTTCGAGATATCAACTGAACATGTACATCATAACATTCACGAATATTTTGGCATGAGATAGCTCTGTGCAAAATGGGTGCTCCGCGAGCTCACTCTTAACCAAAAACAATGGCTATTTGAAGATTCCTAGCAGTGTTTGGAGATGTGCAAGCATAATAAACCCCAGTTTTTGCGACAATATGTGACAATGGATCAAACGTGGTTCCATCTTTTCACTCCGAATTCCAAACAACGTTCTTACGAGTTCTCTGTCCACAATGTGCCCGCTTCAAAGCATGGAAAAACTCAACAGTCGGCTGGCAAGGTTAAGGCGTCTGTATTTTGGGATGTACATGGAATAATTTTTATTGACTACCTTGAAGTTTTTGAACCGTTTGAAGGACGAAATCGCCGATGGTCGCATCTGAAGAAAAGGTAAGTGCTGTTTCACCAAGGCAATGTACTGTGTCACAAATCAGGAAAAGCGATGGCAAAAATCTATGAATGTGGGCTTCGAATTATGGGGTAGTTTAGACAGTTGATTGATAACAAACATTTCCAGCTCGCACCTTCAATCGACGGTCTTTCAATACGATATTGTCGATTTTAACACGTTATCCTCTAAGCTCTTTTCGGCGTACCTATATATATATGGGTCATCAAAAAACGAAGTGGGACCATGCGATCAAAACCTTTTCCGGCTGAATTTTTGACATTAGGCAGCTAGAGGAATGTACACTGAAGTAAGGTTAAGGAGGGGGTTTGGTTTTAAGGTAAAAAAAAAATACTTTTTTGCGAATTTATTTCCTAAATATGGATTGAGTAATTTTATTCGGACCTTTTGTATTATTGAGCACACTTTTGACAATATAGGGTATATTAGTCATCATTTCGAAGAAAAGACCGTTGAGAATGATACGATGAAACAACTGAAATTATTTGACCTAGGCAACCAATTTATTTTTGCATAAAGTTTTATGTCGAAAAGAAAGAGGAAGACAGGATTCTATAAGCAGTTTTTTCGTGCCAGAAATGGACTTTCAGGCTTGAGAGTTATTAAAAGAAACCTTTTCTTTAATCTGTGGTGTTCTTAGGCCGGAAAAACATTAAAATTAACAACAGTTTACGAATCCAATTGAGGTAAATCTCTGAAACCATGCAACTATCACTACATTAAACTGATCTTATTAGAAATTTCCAGAAATTACCATCGAATATGGTAACCATAATGTAAAATCGTTTAGCCATGCTGGAAATTCTATGTAAATCCATATGTTTGTATGTATATTTGTCGCATAATGTCATAACAAAGTATGCTCGATAAATGTGGGAATTCACAAAACGAGCCGCATGAAATTGGTTGGAAAATGATGGACGTTAATAAGCAGATTAATAGCAGTATTATTGCATAATTCGGAAATGATACCTCATGTTTTCATACATTGTTGCATAAAATGTATGGCTATATACACAAACCACCATAAGAGCATAATTCTAACAATAAAGTGTAATGTTGTTAATTTTATTTCAGCAACAATTACTTTTGGTTCAATCAACTCGCCTGGTTGGCCGGCTGTCTGTAGTCTTCACAATTGATGGCCAACAAATAGCAGCTAAATCGAAATAGTGGCTTAATATACACCCATAATTTTGATATATTTATAATTTGAAGGCAATGAAAGCAGTGCAAAATTATAATGAATAAATAAACCAGGCTAATTGCGAATGCGGAAGACTTTTGGCAAGAGTCACGCAATTGTCACTTCACAAATGAATATTAAAAAAAAATGAATTAATGGATCATTGTTTTATTTCTTATCCAAATCAAATAACAAAATAGTACATAGACTTAATTAATATTTACAATATTTCCGCATAAAAAATGTATTTTTTTAATTGCTTTACTAAACAATCAATTTTAAAATAAAATACCCTGTCACAAATTCGATAGTAAAAATCCAATTTTATATATAAAATAAAATAACAAATATTCTAGCTCAAATCAAAAATGAAACGCAACAAAGAATGTCAGCATCCGAAATTAAAAAATTTATTGCCGTTATTTGAGCTTGCCTAAACGTGCATGTAATTGTCGGCTGCATAATTGGGCGCTGCAATTAAACTCGCTCCAATCACCAAACATTTCCAAAAATACCGAAAAAATCACTTACTTGCAATATAGTATGCATATATGTATACACCCAGTAAGAATTTTTCATGTTTTATACCCTGAACAGGTTATATTAAGTTTGCCACGAAGTTTGTAACACACTCATGGAAACGTTGGAGACCCTTTGACAAATATACTATATACTCGTATCATATAACGAATGATCTAAGTAGAGGTACTTTTTTCAATAGCCTTTTTCACAAATCACGTGTGAGTCGTGTCAAGTTGTCATATGATTTTTGTTCAGTATCCTTTGGCATTTCATCGTGAAAAGACTTACGCCAAACCATTTTTACAAATCGTTCGACTTAATTACGAAAATTCAGGTTCTGTAGATAATGTATTTCGCGCGCCTCGCTCAACTTAGAGTCAACATAATCGGCCTACTGAGCGTACTATTCGCAACACCATCACCCATCTTGAGATCCAGCATTCATTATTGGATAGTATTCGACCGGTCAGACCACGTCAAATACGCAGTGAACAAAATATAGCAGCCGTAGCTGAGTGTACACAAAGACCGTGGAGAGTCGATTCGGCGCCATTCGCAACTACTCGGACTCGGACTGAATTATCGATCTACATTTCTTCAAAAATGATACAGGTGAGAACGTAACCATCGATAACCGGCTATTTGATGCCTAAAATTGAAACTCGTCAACTCAGCGACATTTGGTTTCAACAAGACGGCGTCACTTCACACACATCGCTTGAATCCATGGATTTATTGAGAGAACATTTGGTGAGCAGATAGTTTGACGTTTTGGGCCGTTCGATTGGCCACCAAGCTCGTGTGATATTACACCTTTAGACATTTTACTGTAGGAATATGTAAAGTCTAAAGTCTATGTGACAATCCTGCTTCGATTCAGGTCTTGTAGCAAAACATCACGTGTGTTACTTCAGCTACCAGTCGAAATGCTCGAACAAGTCATCGAAAATTGGACTCAACATCCAACATTTGAAAGAGATAATCTTCAAAAATTAAATACCTAAAAAGGATCTTTCGAATGATAATAACCATACCCCAATAAATTTGAAGTTTCTGTATTTTTTCTTTAAAGAAAGTAAGGAACCTCGAAATGGATCAACCTTTATAAACGATTAGCGGGACGCGCGGCTGGTACGATGAGGAGTGCCGTGTCCCAGTGAAGAGAAAACAGATTGTCTTCCTCCCAACGTTACAATCGACCACAATACGTGCACGATGGGATAGATTCCCAGAGTTGAAGAGGAACGCGAGACATAAAGGAAGAACGACTGGCGCACTGTGCTAAACTCGACTAACCGCGTAAGCGGTGTCCACGCCAATAAAGAAGAAGAAGCGACGTGCTAAGTCAATGTAGTTATGTTTGTCTGTCTATCTGTTCGTCTGTCTCTATATATGCGTACTAGTTCCTCAATTTTGGCTTATTTGGTGGAACCCCTTATATCGGAGCACCACAGCAAATAGCTGCCGTACAGACTGAACGAGGGAAAAAAGTTCTTATATGGAAAACTTTTTTATTGACAAGATATTTTCATGAAATTGGACATAAATCATTGCCCAAGGTAACGGTTTCGTCTCCCAACTTGTCTATTGTTCAGATCGGATCCGTATAGCATGTAGCTGCCATACAAACTGATATTTCAAACTCAAGTATTTGTATGGAATATATTTTATTTGTGAAGGCTATTATAGCTTTGTTGTAATCGAGATTAAAGTTTTCTCTTGTTTTTGTTATTATTGTATTGTTTTTCATTAGCCCAACTGCCACTCACGCCAAAATAACAAAAGTGTTAACAAAAAAAGCATTTAAATGGTCATTAAACTTTAGTTAAAGTGATATGCGGCGTTTTATGTTACCATGGATGGCGTAAGTGCCTCAAAAAAGGGCAACCGGAAGTAAGCGTTTAGCAAAAGTGAATATACAATAAATTAGTGAAATTATGTGTATATAGAAATTATAAGATATTCATATACGTACGTACATATGTAAATGGATGGGAAGTGCTCTCAAATTCGCATTAATTTAACTCAGATATTATACCATTCAGTAAAACAGATAAGATCTTCGACAACCGTTAAATTTTAAATTCATTTTTAGAAGATCACTCAAAACTTCATTATAAGCTTTTATTTTCTGCTCAAATAAAATAAATGAAATTGGAATCGTAAAAATCGTTTGGGGAATTGGCACTCTACTCCAGGAGTATATCGAATATCCAATGCCTTGAACTAATAGACCGTTCGCTCAAGCTGGTTGAGAAATGCCTAATCTCACTCTCAGCGGCATTACAATATTTTTGGATTTGAGTACCAGGCTTTAACGGCCTCGCAGGCAACTGTAAAGCTGATAAGTTGACATGGCAGGACTCTCAGCCTTGCTAACGTTGAAGTGGGAACTAGTCAAAGCTCTGCTGTCTACTTGCGGTTTACTAACGGATAGCTGGGCCTGGCGGAATCTCGGTGAGAGTTGGGCAATTATCGATACCTGTGTGGTCACAAGACCCTTCTGTACCAATGGAAATCGCAAGAAAACAAGCGAGCTTATCTACAAATCAAATTATCTACAAATTATCTACACAAATTAAAAATCTTAACTATTGTTAGTTGCATAAGCTGCTTGGAAGAAGACAAATAGAAGTAGAGACACTTTCTTCATGATTTTTCCGCATTTGAATCCGCACCTCGAATCTCACAGCTTTGGGTAGCTGAGCTGGCCGGAACAGATATTAAACGCATGATTTGTAATGGGTACAATGCGCCTTGTCGGCTTTATTAAAGTTATGTTTCTAGCTTCTCAAACGACTGATCACAATCAGTACAAAGCGATCCTCTTTCCATTTAACATTACCTAAAACCGTTAATAATTGTATCGATTATTTTTTGCAAGATAAATCCAAATTTTTTCGCCAATATTAGGCTGTTTATTTTATTTGCCAAAAAGTCTTCATTGACTCTGTAAAAAGAGCGGTATGGTAGGTTTTGGTAGCGGTAGACCCAGGAATGATTCGACGGGGTTGGTACAAAGAGAGAGCAGTGTTAAGTGACAGCAATCACAAAGAGAGAGTGTGAAAAGATGTGCTTAGTGTCATGCGGTAATTCTATGCATGCGGAAGATATGTTTAATACGTTAAGGTCTATTCTGGATAGGTAGGAGTTTAACTCGCAACAGTGCTCAAAACGAATTGTGCATGGATCACTCTAGTTTCACGTGTCTACTCGAGCTCAGAGTTTGCGATGGGTGTTGTTTCAACGTCAAGTACGCCATTCACAAGGAACTAATCTATGACAGTGTTAAAAGCTCCACTGTGAATTACATTAAGTACACTTTTGAAATTTATCGCGTCCAAAATTCATTGTGTAGCTCTTTGTAGAGTCGAAGAATGCATATGTTCCTTAACCGGAAGCATGCGGGCCTCACTATGAAGTTGTTTGATGAGGGACATCTGAACTGGTGTAATGATCGCACTCGTGAGTAGAGTGAAGAATAACAGACTATCAAACGTAAGACCCAAAATGTTAGGGTTTTTAGTGCCGGAATTTGAGTTTTGTTGGATATTATAGCTTTGGAAATCGGAACGTTTCCGTAAATACATTTGTTTAAAAATGTGTCATCACAAGCGGATTAGTCTTCTCTGCCGATTGATTGGTACGCTGATAACAAAAGAACTCTTACTATTGTGTCCCTGACGCAATAGTTTCTCGGTAAGACTCGTATAATCTGTATAATGTTGGTTCAGAGGAGTTTTAGAAACTTTTGACTTTCAGCACTTATACAACTTGTAGGAATGATAGCTGAATAAACGCTGAATACCAAAACTTAAATTGATAACTGAACAAAGCACTGAAAGCAAATCGAGTTCTGACTTAGGGGGCTATTATATTTGCTTATAGAGCATACATATGTATATTAAATGTACATATTTAGAGATTCTTCTTCTTAATTGGCGTAGACACCGCTTACGCGATTATAGCCGAGTTAACAACAGCGCGCCAGTCGTTTCTTGTTTTCGCTACGTGGCGCCAATTGGAAGCCGGGTTCTTCTCCACCTGGTCTTCCCAACGGAGTGAAGGTCTTCTTCTTCCTCTGCTTCTCTCGGCGGGTATTGCGTCGAATACTTTCAGAGCTGGAGTGTTTTCGTCCATACGTACGACATGACCCAGCCAGCGTAGCCGCTGTCTTTTAATTCGCTGAACTATGTCAATGTCATCGTATATCTCGTACAGCTCATCGTTCCATCGAATGCGATATTCGCCGTGGCCAACGCGCAAAGGACCACAAAACTTTCGCAGAACTTTTCTCTCGAAAACTCGCAACGTCGACTCATCAGTTGTTGTCATCGACCAAGCCTCTGCACCATATAGCAGGACGGGAATTATGAGTGACTTATAGAGTTTGGTTTTTGTTCGTCGAGAGAGGACTTTGCTTCTCAATTGCCTACTCAGTCCGAAGTAGCACCTGTTGGCAAGAGTTATCCTGCGTTGGATTTTTAGTCTTCGAAAATTGGAAGTTGACCTGGCAAAGAGTTTCGGAGATAGCTGCATGTTTGAAGAGTTTTCAACTTGATCGGCTCCCTAAACTTTAAGCGCGTTAATCTCGAAAAGCCTGCAGCAATCGACCAAAACTATTTTGCTTTGGAGATTTCCTGCCACTACAACAACAACAACATCAACGACTTTTTTAACAGTCGCCATTTTCCTTCGACTCACTGTATTCTATTGTAATAATAATTTTTGGACACTTTTTTCGGAGACCTTCCAGGTGATCGGGTACAGAATCAAGGGAATCCAAAAATTTTCTAAATGAATCGCCGATTCAAATTTAATTGGGGATTTTTATTATCATTCGAAATAATATTCTTTGACATTTATTTTTTGAAAATGATCTCTTTCAAGTGTTAGCCGCGGCTACGTCTCAGATGGTCCATCCGTTGAATCCAATTTTCGAAGACTCGCTCGAATATTTCGACTGAATCTAAGCGGAATTGCCCACATAACCTTTAGATTTTATCCAGGAAAAACTATAACGGTGTGATACTACACGATCTTGGTGGCCAATCGAAGGTCCAAAACGTGTAATTATCTGCTCACCGAAGAGTTCTCTTAATAAATCTCTTGATTGATGCGATGTGTGGGGAGTGGCACCGTCTTGTTGAAACCAAATGTCACCGAGATCACGGGCCTCAATTTTAGGCATCAAATAGTCGGTTTTCATGGCGCCAAAACGGTCGCCATAGACAGTTACGTTCTCACCGTCATCATTTTTGAAGAAATATAGATCGATAGTTGTTTCTGGATGAAATGGCAGTTCTTGAATCGCCTCCGGTTGCTCTTCGTCCCAAATGCAGCTTGTTTACATACCCATTGAACCAGAATTAGGCGTCGTCGCTGAACAAAATTTGGCTCGAAAACGTCGGATCTTCTTGGAACTTTTCCAAGTTACCATAGAACGAAACGATGTCGCTTGGGAAAGTGGCTTCAGTTCTTACAAAAGCTATATTTTGTATGATTTCAATTTAAGTTCTCGATGTAAAGTCGTTCCATACGTCAGTCCGAGTTGCTGCGAACGGCGCCGATTCGACTCTCTACGGTCGTCGTGTACACTCTCAGCTACGTCTGCTATATTTTCTTCACTGCATGCCGGACGTGGTCTATTCAGTCGAATGTTATGCAATAATGAATGCTGAGTCTCAAGAAGGGTGAAAAAGTCCGTTGTCAAAAAAAGGCCATTGAAAAAGTGCCTCTACTTGGATAACCCATTTAGGTTATTGCTCTTAGGTTTCCGACTCATGCACAAATTTCTTTTTTATCAAAAGAATTTTTATTTTATTTTTTTTAATATTATTTTTTATTGAGTAAAGTAGTATAATAAATTATTTGTATATCATACGACAAAAACAACTGACAAAATGTTTTTTTTTTTATATATTAACAGACCAAATAAATGTTGCTTTTTCAGATGCTATGAATTGTTTTTGTTTTTTGGTCTCAATATTTAATAAACTACATATGTATATATATTTAATATTATTTATATGAAATAATTAAAATAAAAAATAAATTGCGAACTAGAAAAGAAACGAAATTAATATGAATAAAACGTAAACAAACAAATACTTGTACCAAAGAAATATACAATTTCACAGCGTAGTAGTCAATTTTGTGAAAGTGAAAGTGAAAAACAAAAAATAAAATAAAAATTTTAATTTATGTATGTATTGCTTTCATAAGCCAAAATATGCGACTATTCGAGGTTTGAATGTTTATATATTAATTTTTTTTAAATTTATATGGAGCTATGATAGCCTCTTTTGTTTAATTGAATTAGAAAGACACAAAATCGTGTCACATAAGACTAAGCATGCGCATGATTTTTCGAAAAATTGGCATTTTTTTAACGAAAGCAACAAAATGCTGTACAAAAATATTGAGATATTGATTGATTTGTTGTTGATAGAATCGCAAATATTTTGAGAAATAAATTTTCATAGTCCCATGCACAAACGCCATAAACTACCGCACTTCCAAAATTGTATTTTCATTAATATTTTGTAAATGTTGCAGTAAAAAATATATTCCTGCCACGTTATACAGTTATTATACTACTATTTGGCATGAGACTTGATTGCAAGCCATATATGTATGTATACGTATTACTAGTATTTTCACTAACTTAGCATAAACGCGTTCAACACGAAGCTTTTTCGTGTATATTTGCCAGCAATTACATGGAAAATTTACAGTTAGTTTTTACTACAAACTTTGCATATTTTTTTTAAGTTATAACTAATGTGTGTGCCTTTTTGTATTTAAATTGACAACAGAAGCTAACTGAGAAATATGTTATACGTACACACATACAATTTCGGCTAAATTAAAAAAAAAAAATATTTTCAAACTGAGCATATTGTATAAATATTGCATTATCTGTACGCCATAATTGGAAAAAGTTTTCAAAATGAACATTTTCTATAAAATAAAACTGCACGCTAACAACTGCATATACCATACATACACACATACGAAACACACACAAAATGGTGCTATATAAAATTATGCGAGTTAAATGTAAACAGAACATTAAAAATACACTACTACAATATAAAACTTAAAAAGCACATGTCTTCAACAGAAACTAAAATGTTGTTGTAGGCGTTAGTGCTGCAGCACAGCGTTTTTCCACCGAGCGGGTCCAGTATGTGCGCGTCTCGCGATTTACTCTAAACTTATTATGCGCTAACTAATGCTAAATGTATAAAAGCAAGGGGATAATGCCTTAAAGGGCATTGCACTCGTGTACACACTGACCCGTCGGCTTGTTGGCCTAATCCTAACCAGCTTTCTGTGTTTGCTTGGCACGCTGCAGCGCTTCGAATGCCTCGCATTCCTTCTTCTCTTTGGCTTTGTTGCGGCGCTCATATTCGATGCGATGTGAAATAATGCGCTCGACAATGAGTTCAGTTGTCATTGAGTTTTGCGAGTCGATGAGCGTGAAGATGCCACGTGTCTTTGGTACAGCATAAGGATCGATTTTGCCATCTTCGAACGCAATCGGTGTCTGGCCGTGGCACACAACGTCGATTTTGAAATGATCGAGCAGATCTTCGGTGACACAGTAGGGCGCACCGATAACGACCTCGTTGACATACTGTGAAGAGAAAAATTGTATATTATTAACAGTGTTGCAAATAATGTATCAGAAAATAATAAATAATCAAGATTAAGTTACAATTTTATTTTTTTTTTATCAGGGTTGCAGTAATGCAAAAAATTATTCCAAAAATCTTAATTAAAATTAATTTTTAGGTTTATATTCTCAAATACCGGATTGAAAATTATTAATTTATAATTTTTAATCCATAATTTTATGGATTCCGAAAATCTTTAATAAAAATATTTTTTAAGTTTATTATTTCATATACCGGATTGAAAAAAGATATAATTCTTAATCTCACATACCGTCTTAAATACATTTAATTATAAAAAAATATTTTTTAAGTTTATAATACCAGATTGAAAAACAAAATAATCCCAAACATCGGAGTCAAAATTATGTTAATTCCAAAAATTTGTTTAAAAAATTATTTTTCATTTCCGAAAATAATTATTAAAAAAAATTTTAAATTTGATTTAAAAAACCGGATTGAAAACAAAGCATTTATATTATAAAAATTTAATCCCAAATAAAAATCTTTTATAAAAAAAATCTTCCGAAAACCTTAATTAAAAATAAAATTTAAGTTTATAATTTCAAATACCGGATTGACAAAAATATAATTCCAAATAACCGAGTAAAAAGTTTTAATCCCAAAAATCGATTTAAAAAAATATTTTGCAACTCCGAAAATCATTATCATAAATAATTTTTAATTCCAAATACGGGGTTGAAAACTAAGCAAAATATTAATTACAAAAGCCGGAATGAAAAAAATAATAATAATAATACAAAATTTTGGAAAAAATTAAAAATAAATTTTTAATCACAAATACCGAAATTAAAAAAAAATTATTTATAATGCTTAATACAACAAAAAACAAATACTTCGAAAAATAAAAATAATTTTTAAGTTTATAATCTCAAATACCGAATTTAAAAAATAATAATCCCAAATATCAGAGTGAAAAAATGTTAATCCCAAAAATCGGTTTAAAAAGTTATTTTGCAATCTCTAAAATCACTATTATAAATAATTTTGAAATTTTTAATTTCGAATACCGGATTGAAAACTAAGAAGAAAATAAATACCAAACACCGGAATGAAAAGTAAAAAAATTATATTAAAAAAATTCGGAAAAATAAGTTTTTAATCCCAAACAGCGGATTGAAAAAAATTAAAAATATTTTTTTTAGAATTGGCATTTTTTGCGTTTGAACATGATTTTCCACCTTTTTAGTTATCTTTCGAAAAGAAAAGTTTTTTTTAATAAAATATTAACATAGTTTAGAAATTTTTTTTATTTATTTGCTTTAACATTTAATTCCAACTTTTAATTTAAAAATATTTTTTTTTAATTATTATTCTACTAATTTTTAAATTAGATTAGGGGTAGTCAGAACTTTCAAAAAATATATACTTTTTATTTTTGTAATTATTTACAATAGTAATTTTTTCAAATCTTTGGCTATGCAAGTATGTTACCTAAATCTGAAAAATACTTTCTTAATCTTTATCCAAGGTATTTGGGATTAAATATTAAAATTTCATTTATAACTTCTTTTCAATCCCAACATCTTGAAATAAATATTAAATTTTAAAATTCCCGAAATCACAATTTAAGATTAAAAATTTAATTTTTGATCCCAACCCCGGAAATAAAAATTGGAAATTTATTATTTAATCCAAAATTTTTGAAGTAAAAATATTGAACAAAAAAACAATTTTCACTTTTCCAGCTTACCTTACACGCCAGCACACTGAGCACGCGTTCATGCAAATTCATAATGGGATAATTGCTACCCTTATACGAATTCACCACGGGATCTGTATGCAGGCCAACAATCAAGTAATCACCCAATTCCCTAGCCTTCTCCAAGAAATCTAAATGGCCCACGTGAAAGAGATCGAAAGCGCCAGCCACATACACCTGTACAAGCAAACAAAGGAGAATTATATCAAAACTTTTACCTTCCGTTATTGCATATACAGTTAAACTGCCATAACTCGAACTTCTGTAACACGAAGTTCTTGATAACTCGAATTCTTGAATTGGCAAAATAAGTCAAATTTAATTCAAATTTGATTCCATAATTTTAAGTCACTCTAACTTGAAGGTTATTTGTGGATTATGGTGATTCGAGTTAGGGAAGTATTTATAAAATATATAAAATTTATAATTTCAATTTGTTTTTTTTTTCAATAATTGTATTTCATTAGCAGCCGCTTCTACTTACAATTTTGTCATTCGGCTTTGGTGGCTTGCCATCGCTGAACTGTATGATCTTCTGTGTTGTTGGCAAAAATTGACTGCAGCCGGTCCACGGACTTTTCGCTGATGAGTCTTGTCCCATATTAGATGAACCTGATGATAATTTCATTTTTTGTACTTTTTTAGTTAAGTCTGTTGTTTTTTTTTTATTAATTTATATGCACAAAATTTGTAATGAATGCACAAAATTTCATAAATTTCAATTTGACGTTCAATTTCAATTGCGGTTGTTTTTTGTTTTTTAGTACAGAGAGCACATAGCGTTGATAGTTGATAGCAGTTTCAAAGAGAGTGAAAGAGAGCGATACGCATGGAATGAATTACGAGTACCATGCAATTGGCATTGCATAATTTTAGGCGTTTTGTTATTGTTTATTACAAAGTTAATTTACAAGTGTTTAGCAAATTTTTTAGTGCAATAGCAGTTAGGGTTTTAGTAATTAGCAAATTACGAGTGATTTGATTGATTTTTTCGATAGCATGGTCATTTCAGATAGATTTTTAGGTTTTTTGTTTTGCAAATTTCGTTTGACATGTACATAGAAATAAAAGAAAAAAGAGAAAAGAGGATAAACAAAGTGGACAAACGAAAGAAACAAACATGCGAGAGAGAACATGTGAAAATTTTGAAAATTTTTACGCTGATATCAGATTTAAAAATGCAAAAACATGCGAAATAATAAATAATGATGTCAATACATGTATGTAGGTTTGTTGTAGTGGTCTGTTTGAACGATTAGTTTCGGTAATCAATGTGTATTATTTAATCTCTTTGAAAACAGAGCTGAGAACGTTTGTTAAAATGTATGAAAACTATTGAAATGTGGTTGTGTGACTTTCATTATTATGAAAACGTGAAATTTCAAGTAAATTCAACTTATTATACTTATTATACGTTAAAGTAAGCACGAGGCAATAAAAATTATATAAAAATATATATTCATAAAAAATTATTGTTGTAGTATATGTTTATAAAGCAATTTTATATAAAACTAATGATATACGATTTTTTTTTTAGCTAAGAAAGTAAAAACGTTTATCAACATACGCTTAAAAAATCAAAAATAAATCTTACTTTAATTTGAAAGCAAAATATAAAAGAACTCAATTTATCGATAAACAAAAATGAACGTAAATATGTGTATGTATTAGAAGCCCCATGATATTAGCACTTATGATATTAATAAATAATAATTTGCTGTTGCAAAACTAAAACAACTGTTACCTTCTTTCTCTATGGCATATTCGGCAGAGCCTTGATGGAAGTGATTGCGTGTCAATAATAACATACGTCCGACTAAATCCGTCGTCGAAACACCGGCAGTGCGGCGTACTTCTCTGTAAGAAGCCAGGAAAATGCGAATATTTAATAACAATTCAAATTGAAAATCAATATTTCAATTAAGTATGTACATACTTGTAGCGGTTGGCAGACTTCACAAGGTGGTATGTGTCCACGCCTTCTGCGGTCATAGTGATGTCATCTGTGAACATGAAAAATAATTAAAAATTTCATATTTTCAGTTTCTTGTTTGTCACGTTCGGATATGTTGGACAAGTACTCACCGCCATGCACACAGAAATCACAATTGTATTCGTCGAGCACTTCGAGTGTTGTCACATAGGGCGCACCGAGCACCACCTCATCCACCCACTTGATGCCCTTGACCATTTTGACGCGCTCCTCCTCCGTAAATACGGGTGGTCCTTTATGTTTTGTGATCTCCTCATCGGTGTGTATGCCAACGATGACTTTGTCGCCAAGCGCTTTGGCTTGTCGCAGGGAATTGGCATGGCCGAAATGCACCATATCATAGCTGCAAGGGAAGAAGAAGACAGTTGAATTCATTAGTAGGCATTCCAGTTTATATAAAGTGTGTATAAGCGCATTATGACAATAATGATGACGCTAATTTGAATATTATGCCGGCTTAGTTGCCATAACACAAACATACGTTCTGTAATAATTATAGGTTACGTGTACTACCATTTATTTTTTTTTTCATATCGAACACGTCACATCCATTAAGACAAAAAAAAGTGTTTTCAAACGAAAACCTTCCTGTAATCAATCATTCAGTTTTCATTACTAAGCAATACAAAGATGCGAGTATTTTATAGAGTTGCACAAAAAAATCAAACAACTTTTTAAAGTTAACGCAAAGATTTGCAACTCAAACGCGGAGTTCCTCGAAAAAATTCTGTTTAATCGGGCTAAAATCGTTAACGTTGGTAGGTTGACTTCTTGCGTGTAGATAAGGAAGCACTACTTCTAAAAAAAAAACCACACAAAGTCAATTAAATAGCAACCAACAAGTTTTCTCTGAGTCAGGCAATTTTTTACGATATATTGTACATTACCACTCAATGTTGACATTTTAATTAGCAACTCAAGATAAATATAACGTATGAAACATGTTTCTGCTAAAAAGTAAACAAGTTAGAAATCACTTGATACACCTTTAGATAAATTAAACTAAATTTAAGCTTTAATGAATGATAATTAATGTTTTTTGGCTAGTTTTCAACTAGCGCATGACTATTTAGCAGTAATGAGTGCTTAACTATACCGGCAATATCGTGATTTTTCTTTGCAGCATAATGTAACTAACATTAGACATGAATTCAAGGATTCTTGCACAAATTAAACAGTTTTATAATCAAAACGTAAAAACTTCTTTAAAATTAAAAAAAAAAAGAAATAAAACATAAATCAAACAACTTTGACAGCTAGGCAACAGCTGTTAAAGCGGCGAAAAAAATCGTGCAACACCTGCTCACAGGTTCTTAAATTACAATTAAATATTTTTTTTGTTATACTTATTGTAAATTTTCCTAGCGCAAATCACGCTTTTTTTGTAATGCAATTTACACTGAAAGCTTGATAATGGCAATACAGCGTTATCAACCGACTTTGTAACTAACCGATGCTTAGTACGGATGTGCACTTGCAGATATCCCAATTGGAACTAGCTAATGACAATATGAAAATGTATTATGTAATGTATTGTATTGTATTATGTAAATAAATTTAATATAATTAATTTATGCGACAGGAGGCTTTTAATTTCAATATTAGCTGTTAGGCAACACAGGTATGTTGGCACACAGCAAAAGATGTAAAAAATATACTTTGAAGATTTGCTAGTAGAACAGCTGTGTTTTCACACAACAAAATTCCAAAAAAAAATGTTTAAGTTAAAAGTCGTGTTTTTAATCAAAATCATATTTAAGTAGTAGCATTTTTTGTTAATTAAATATATTATAATTATAGTTTATCGTACTACATTTTTATCGATTTTAAGTAAAAACTCAATTTTTTTTATTAAAATCATATTATACCTACACATACACATACATATAGTGCTATAATAGTAGATGCTATAATTTTCAAATTAATTTATTTCTATTTGCTCATCTTTTCTACAAATAACTATGGCTAGCTAAAATAAGTTCTGTGGCAAATTCAGGGTTGACCGCCTCACATAATGCAATATTTGTCATTACAGTTAATGAACTTCGCACAATTTTATGTTAATTGATTATGTTAATAAAAAGAGCCAAAACTTTAAATAAACTAAAAATAGCAAAAAAAAAAACAATAATAAACAGAGCAGCCAATATGCATACGCACATGCATACATACGCATATTTCACTTTGCAGCAATTCTAGCAAAAAATCACGGAATAAATTTGCCGCCAAATGTCGAGGTAAACAGCACACTCTACTATCAACACATTCATGCATATATATACATATGTACATATGAACACATTGATACGTGTGCACATCACATCAAACACATACACACATACGTAGTTTCCCCTCCTGTCAAGTCATAATCAAACTCATCGTTCCATCATGCCAATCTCTTGGTCAGTGGGCCGTTTCTTGCCCCCACATCACGCCGCGCACACCGCAAACACAATAATTCAGCCGACTCAGCTGTTGACACGATTGTACTTTGTACCCGATCATATGTTGCAGTTAACGAGTTTTTCAATGTCTATTTTGTTGTTTTACCGCATTGATGGGTGTGTGCGAATACACACAAGTGAAAGACCGACCACCAGACAAATTATGGAAAAAATGCGAAGATAAAACAAAACAATGCGCATGGATGTGTGATTTACAGGTATGTATGTACATACATATGTATGTATATATGAACATATCAGCACAAGTTACCTTTTTATTGCTTGTTTTTAATCATTCGGTTGGTAGCGCGTTTAACGAATTGTTGGCGTGCCAACGTAGCTGTTTTTTTCGAAATAATTATAAATATACAAATGCATGTTTGTTTTAAAAATGTATATCGTTCTTTCTTTGCGAAGTGTCTAAAGCAAATAAATTTTTAAATTGTATGTGCAGATGTATTCAGATGACGTGTTTTCAGTAAATGTAAAATATGTATTTTTAGCTTTAAAATGTCTTGTATTTTTCAAATTATTATAATTATATGTATGTATGTATAATAGTATATAGCTTACGATTTAAGTAACTTCTGGTGCCTCGAATATAATACTATTTTCAAAAAAATTTATATATTACACAATTTAAAAATCGATTTTTTTTTTGTTTTTTGATATTTTGAAAATTGAAAATATTAAAAAAAAAATCTTCAAAATTGTTTTTCTACATTATTTTATAAAGATTTTTTTGTACGTGGCAAGACCTTTTTCATCTCATCTTCCGTTTACATCGTATCTGTGTGTAATTTTTGCATTTTTGGTGTAAAAATTGTGCTGAGAATTTTGGGCTTTTTAATTCTTTCTTCTCTTTAACAAACAGAGTAAAAAAAAGTCTTACAGAAAGTAGCAAAGAATTCTCTTTGGATGCCGGTAGTACTACTTATCATACGTCGAAAGTAAATGAAAGCAGCGCCAACGCCATTGTCAGCCAGATGGTCGGCAAACGCTGCAGTTACCACATGACCACTTCATAATTAAATTTTTTACTTCTAAATTAAACACATGCATACGCACATGCATTTTGCAAACGAATAAATATTATTGATTAACGATATCAGACGTCGCAGTGTTTTTTCGTCATAGCTCCAATATTTTGCTTACTCATAGCAATGACATATCATTCAAGAACTTTGATGGTCAATCCATTTGTCAAATTGTGACAGCCGGCATAAATTTTTTTCACAGAAAATGTGGCTTTTATCATTATATGATTGTGTGGTTATTAAATTTCGAAGGCCTGAGCACTTACCGGAAAACTACCAAATGGTGTTTAAGAACAGTATTTTTCCAGTGAGTTCAAGAAATTAAGAAAAGCAAAGGTATTAAAAACCAATTAAAAAGATGAAAAATACATATGTACATATGTACATGCCATGTGCCATTTGCTTCGTCTAGCTTAATTCGCATAATTAAAAAAAAATGACACTTTTCTATATGGGGCGCTTGATAAACGCTTGTAGTTACATATATACCGTAAAGTATTGCACTTTTTAATATTTGAAAAGCTGTTAAAACATATGAAAGTATTACGCCAATATATTTATAGCAAACAAATAATCAAAATAATTTGCACAAATATAAAAAATTTCGCATAAATTTCAATATGTTTAAAAGGCGTTTATTTGTTTATATTAATTTTTTGCTTGTTTGCAAACATTATAACAGTTTTTTTCTATTGACTTAGAACACGAAAAACAAATGAATATTAAGATCACTGCCACAGGTGTCTGTGCATAATTAGACTTTTAACAAACACTTGCACACGTTTTACTAAAAATAATGATATTTTAACAATTAAGAGTAAAGTAAACAACGAAATAACTCTAGAATGTTGAATGAAATTGAAAGTACATTATAAAAAAAATCGTTTTAAATTTTAGTTTTTATTTAGGTGATTTATTTTGAACAATTTTGAATACACTTGATCTGTAGCCGATCTCCAGGAACACTTCCGAAAATATTCGGAAAATTTCGGTCAAAATTTTAAGTTTTGAAAAAATGAAGCCGTCCAAAATATATGTATATGTATATTTTTTTTTTGTTGAAAAAAATTACACTTAAAAAAAATCGACATTTTTATCAAAAATTTAATTCTTCGAATATTACCAGCTAAATATACATATGTATCTAAGAAGGTCGTATGAAAAAGATAAACAACATTTCGAAACATTCTTTAGAGATTACTACAAAATTTGGTAGTTTAATTAGTCGGTTAATTCTTACAATATCAAATAGATTAGATAAACAAATTTTTATGAAAACTGATATGTTTGAAGAACATATGAGCACTTTTTTTATCACTACTTTTGTTTTAACAAAAAAAATTATTTGAAATAAATTTATTAACAAAAAATCGTAAATATTAAAACTTGAAAATTTAATTTTTAATCCCGAAATCAGAATTAAAACCACTACTTTAGAGTATTCAATATAATGGCACTGTGCGAGCCTTAGTTCCAAATAGTAGAACATGAAGTATAAAGGGCGAAAAATATACAAGTTCAAAAACTTTTTTTTATTATTATTATAAACTTGGGGTTAATTAACATTTCTTTTTCAGTCCAATATTTGGGATTAAATATTAATTTCCAATTCTTTCACTCGGTACTTGGAAATAGAAGATTGAAAACATGATAACACAAAGTGAAATTCAAAATCAATAAAATTTGTTAAATTATTAAATAATTTATTTTTCTGTGCGCTATTTGTGATTAAAAATTAATTTTTAATATTTCAATCTGATATTTGAAATTAATTAAGATTTTTGGAATTAAAAAATAAAAATTTC
This sequence comes from Bactrocera tryoni, assembly GCF_016617805.1. Lineage (NCBI taxonomy): Eukaryota > Metazoa > Arthropoda > Insecta > Diptera > Tephritidae > Bactrocera > Bactrocera tryoni. The sequence goes on from NC_052500.1 coordinate 77,880,214, forward strand.
ATCTAAATGATAATTTAATTATCTTTTTTTTTAATATTATTTGCAACCCTGATAATTGATATTAAATATTTTCGCAAAATCAAGAAGTAACTTTATTAACAGTTATCTAAATAAAATTTATTTTTATTAAAAAAAAAATCTTAAAAAACATTATCGAATTAATGAGTCAGCTGTAGCGACTAAAAACTATCGAGTATTACAGCACAAGCGATCACAAACACAAGTTCAATGATTTCGCTTTCAGCGATTTCCTCAATAAAATATGTAAATATTGCGCAAAATCAGCACTTTTTACATCGAACGCAATGTCTTACTAATGATTAGCAAGAATTACGTATGTTAATTATTATCAAATAAATAATTTATTAGTTGCCACCTATAGTAAATCAAATAAGTTCGAGAATGAATCCGTAAAAGAAATACAATTAATTATAGCAATTCAAGATCCACAATGTAGTGCGCGCAATGGGACCGCCGGAAAGCAGATGGGCACAAGAGACAAGCCAAGCAAACCTTTGCTCCCGGAGATTACATAGCGTCTTCAACCAGCGTGCGCTGCGACACTCGTATAATCACAATGCTTCTTCGCGAGCTACTTGTACTTAGTATAGCTTACGGCCTCTTTAGTTGTTGGGCGAAATATACTACATGTTAGCTTATCAAATGTGCTGGCATTATTTTTTGAATGATTGTATTTGAGCATGTACATACATGTGTATGTATGTTTGTCGCTATCACATAATGCCATTAGCCTGATGGCTAAGGCTATAAACCCCACACTCACTACACTTGTATAGTGCCTCCTTCACAATATGCATGTGTAGATGTGTATGCTATATATGTATTAAATTGGAGCAAGGGACCGAGATTAAGCTGACACATATCAACATACATTACGTGAACATACATACATACATACATACATACATACATACATACATATGTACATAGATGAGTATACATACATAGGCAATTTTTAATCAATTGAAGGTGTTACGTCAATGGTGGGCCGTATGTGATTGGAGGAAAGAACATCAGGCGACTTTCTGTAGAATTTGGAATCCACCGTTATCAGCAGTAAAAGTATTATTGTCACTTTATTAGTTAATTCTATGTGCATACATACATATATAAATACATACTACGTATGCATGCATGTGCGTACTCTACTCTTTAGCGTTTGCAAGCATTTTGCACGCTTGAAAATGGGAATCACTGAACGAATTGATGACCCTTTGCTTTGACGATAAAGATAACTCAGCGATTCATTTTAATTATTATTGCTTCCTAATATTTTTTAAAGAGTGCGTAGTAAACGCGGAATACCGGAAGTGGCAGCAGGCATGTCTCATTTTATCAATTAAACAATCAGCTTTCTAGCTAAATCTATTTTTGTACATTTTTCAAATATTTTGTTAAGGTGAACGGCCACGCAGTTAGCGTATTATTCAATGGATCTTAGGGGCTGATAAGACATGCTGCTAAATCGTGCTCAAAACTCTTTATGATGTTTATAACATCATGTGTATGCAACTGAATCTACATAAGAGGGGGAAACGAACGAAAAACATTTGTTTTCAATTTTGTTTTGTTGAACGAGAAACGAAATTGCTATTCCACACAATTAAAAATGCTTCCATACAAGTAGTTGATTTTGATGAATATATGCTATAGTTTTCCGATCTGAATATTTTATTCCGAGATGGATGTGTGCAAAACTCCAAATCAATATCTCAAAAACTGAGGCACTAAATCAACTCAACTCATCACAAAGATCATTTATCTATTTATAAGTATATTTTTATTGGATCTTCGTTTTCTTTATTTCCTTCTGGGTGTTACAAACTTTGCAGGTATAAAAATTTCTGTGAAATTTTCATTAATATTATTATTGTTACATTATTTCACGTGCATCCATGTGTGTACATATATGTATATGTATACTTACATACATATGTAATACGTATAACTTCGGAAAACTATGTTTTTTCACTTGCTGGAACCATATTTTCTGCTTTATGTGTTTGTCTAAAGAAATGTAAAGGTTTTCCTTCATTTTCATGACTATGCTTACAATATACAAATCGGATGGTAGCTCTTTCTTAACAGCCGTTTCATTATCACTTGAATATTATAATTTTCTAAGACAACATATTATGGCTATTTGTACACAAATATGCAAATACTGCATTTAAACAATATAATTATATTTAGTTGCTTCAATATTTTTAGTTACAAATGGCACGTGTCGGGGAAAGTGGCATGTTGCAATGCATTGTTCGATTGATAAACAATTTGAATGCCTTTTTTAGAAAATCAGGAAATTTTTTACAAGTAGGAAACAGTGCTAAAGTACATATGTATATAAATACATATGTATGAATACGTATGTACATGCCGTCTTTAGTGTTATAGCATCATAAAAAATTCCCCAAATAATGTAGAGAAATATTTTAGGCAATACCATAGTGTGAGGTTAGCTTAAGAGACAAAGTGTCAAATCTTGCTTTTATTATTTTGTACACATTTAATTAAAACTTTCTTTTTGGTATTTTTTATTTAATTGCAAAAAAATTAAATTCTGTACTTGTTAAACTTAAATTTCGCTGCGAATTAAGCGACAAGAAGAATTACCTTAATCACATTCGCAGACATGCGCAAAACATACATACATATGTACATAAATACTCAAGTGTGCAAAATTGTTGTACTAACGACGGATGGTATGATGTGGTGGTCAGGCAAATCACGTGATTTCTGCGTATCTATACAACTTTTAAAACGCGCCAAAACACAACAACAACAATAGTAACAACAAATGAATGAAATTGAATAAAGTCGCTTAAGATTCAAACTCAAACCAGTTCGACCGAAAAGCTCACAAAAATATATAAACGACAGAGGAAATGCGTACATAAATACATTTTTTGCGAGTAAGTACGAACAAGTGTGGAATATTTTCTACTTTTATGAGACTCTTGCATTCGCAAGCACAGTAGAATTTGCGAAATGCAAAGAAAGTCATGACTTGACATTGAAGTCGCGCTCGTTAAGTCGCTTTAAACGAGAAATAATGAATACAATACGTTAAATAAGTAAAAATCATTTTAAAAATACAAATGAACTTTTCTTGTGGCATTTCACTCATCACGCCACAATGGAAAAATCACGCACAAAAGAGAAAAATATGCAAACCAATGATTAATAAGTATGTAATATATTTGTAAAAATTTACATACATACATGAATGCACATATGTACATATGTACATACATAAATATACATTTATTTATGCTTATGTGCATTGCAGTTATTTGTTTATGATGATTAAATTTCACGAAATTGTTGAGAACATACTTACTTCGCAGTTGGCTTGTTTTGTGAAGGTAAAGTTATTGTTTTGTTATCAAAAAAACATAAAATACAATTTTTTGTAATCACGAAAATTTTAATTCAAAATAATTTTCACATTTATTATCCCAAATACCCCATTGTAAACTTAAAAATAAATGTTTAATACCAACAATCGGATTAAAAATAAAAATTATAATTCCAAAAAATTTTATTAAAAGATAAGAACAAATAATGTTTAAATGTTCCTAGAAATCCAAACAGGAATAAATAAAAATGAAAAAGTATGATATACATATTTAATCATAAATAACGAATTAATAAATATAAGAATTGTTATCCCAATTTTTATTTTTTCTGTGAAAAATAATATTTTTATTTCTTACTCCAAATTTTACATTAAAAGATATTTTATCAATTTTCATTTCCGATTTTGGGATAAAAGAAATTCAATTTTTAAAAAATAATTTGGGATTAATTTTTTTTAATTAAAAATTCGCAACTCTGATTATTATATTTTATACAAATGTATTTTCAAATATTGGGTAGTCGAAAAAGTCTTTTCGTATTTCTAATCAAACTTCAACTTATTTTTTTTATATTTATACATTCATATATCGACCCCTTTTTGCAATTGTTCCGCTAGAGACATTATTCCATTGGTGTAAAACTGTCATCAGTGTAAATCGAAATTTCCAGAACGGAAGCAAGCGAACCATTGTTGTGCTACATGAACTCCGTAAATTTCAATAATTTTATTGGTGGCTTGCGTGGCGAATTTCTTCATTATTTTCACTCATTTTTGAACAGTGTTACTTTTTTTCAACTTCCCCGAATTTAATTTTTTTGGTTAAATGAAACATAAAATCTCATCTCTCCGACACTAAATGGACACTGTTTATTGACAAAATACAAAAAACTTTTTCGGATACCCAATAATTTACCTTTAATAAAATATAATAAACTAAAACGTTTCCAAATATAGCGAGAATTTTAATATTGATAAATAATTTTTTTTGCAACATGTTTCCATTACAGCTCACTTTATGTAAAAAAAATATGTAACTTAACAAGTTGCTTTGCTAATTACCAATTAACATTTGCCATATTCATATTAGCTGCGAAGTGATTTCAATGCAATATACTGTATGTTTTAGCGTATAGGTAGAACCTGCGGAAAATTCCATACGAATAGCTATAGTAACATATGCAAATAATATTGAGTGATTGTGGGTAGCACATTGCATACATACATATGTATGTATATGTAATGACAGAGAACACATTAAAGGCCTATTAATTAACATTAAAGACTCTGTCATTTTGCAAACGATGTTTACAATTTTTTATCATGCAATTTTTAATAACATATGAGTAAATGAGAAAAAGCGATAGTAATCAATATATACATACATCGGAAAATAATAATAATACATGGCAATCAAAACATGTTCTGCACTTTTAAAGAAAATGAAAACATGTTAAAGATAGAGTCTTTGGCGGCATATTTCGCTTATCATGTCAAGCCGGAACTGTCCTACTCTTATCAATAACATAGCGGAACTACAATGTAAGCGTTATGTAGAATGCATGCGTATACATACATATGTATGTATTTGTGGACACACAAATAAACATGCCTATGCACCAAGTTTGCAGCCAAGTGAGTAACGCCGCTAATTGAATGACTGACTATCGTAAATGGCTACTTTGCGAATGGCTGACATTTCAATTTTTCGTTGTAGGTTTTTCAATAACATTCGAGTATCTTGTGCATTTTGCCACAATGCAAAATTTGTGCTTGCATCAATGTCAAGGGCATATACATACTATGTATGTAGTAGGCATGCACAAGCGACTACCTTCTGACCATGAAAATAATGCTCTTTATCATTTATCGTGGCCATGTGTTCAAAACACGGAACGTCTAAGCAAACTTCTGTTGGATGCATCATAGCCATAGCTCAAAACAAAATACATATTTATTGTGTGTTTGGTTTTTTATCGAACTATTTCACAAAAGCTGTGCAAATTTAATATTGCTGTTCCAAACTTTTCATTGAATAATGACGCAACATTATATAATATTAGGTGTGAAATCAAAATTTTAGTAGCAAATATTTTAATATATCAATGACTTCGTGGTATATTGCATACATATTTCCTAAAGGTTTCTCAAACATAAGGGAAATTGTAAAATGACTCACCATCCATCACACCAGACGCGTACTTCTTTTTTCTCAACTGATTGTTGGTCAGTAGTTTGTTGCTGCTGATCTTGACTTTGTCGATTGTTATTACTAAGGCCGGTCGCCACCTGGGCGTTGCTGGTTTCATTGCTCAGCGGTTGGTTCACTTTTTCACTCATTTTATCTGCTTTCTTTTTTTCAACGAATGCGTGACAGCTGCTTTAAACACTAATTGATTTTATTGCGTTCAGTAAAAAATTTTCTTCAGATTGTAAAATTGTATAATACTTTTATGTTAATAATTTTCAATATATCGAATTTTTCTTCACGCCTACTTTAATTGTTTGTCGTATCGATACTACTTAACAATTTTTATTTATAAACACTTGCACAACGTTGTACGAGTATTAAAAAACACATCCGAACAACTCAAGAACTTAACAAGAATTATTTATGTTCCTCTATTTCTATTTTATATATAATATGCCAGCACGCGAAATGGATTTTATGACCACTCGCAGTACAATTTATTTCAATTTATACAGCTGTCACAACTTTAGCGAAAAATCACACTGGCGCAGCAACAAAAACTAGACAGTGATGTACTAAAAGGTAGTAGGAAAAGGGAGTGATAAAATTTTAACTCTGCATTACAGCTGACTTTGATTGATAAGCATTGCCATATTGTTAGAGCAATGAGTTTATGGGAAACAAGTTGAAAGGTAGAAAAGTTGCAAAAATTTACCAATATAAGTAATCTTTATGTTATTTTGATACCGTTATATGTTATATAAAATGGAAACAAAATCAATTGGTATTTCAAACTTACAAAATAAAAGATAATACGAAGTCTTTTAATAATAATTTTCTATGTGATGCACTATTAATTGCACTATACTTGCTTTCTCCATTATTATTATTATTTATTTATCTGTTGATAAAAACACCAACATTTAAACCAAAGCTAAGCAATATAGACAGCAAAAATTGTTTGTGGACCCCATCAGCCACAGCGTTGCATGCGCTACCACTTTTAGGGCTGCCACTCTTCAGCTTACTATTTTTCTAAACATTTGTGTATTTGTTTGCCTTTGCATTACCGGTCGCTATCTCATTTCGCCACTAAATTTTAGTAGTTCCTGTGAAATTAAAGCGCAATGTGTTAAATTTATGAAAGCCTGTGCTATTGGAATATTTGCTTGTCACTAATAAGTTCGAAGTAAGGGCAAACTTACAACGCGACGGAAGAAAACATGTCCAACTTGTAGAGTGGTGCTAAATAAAGTAAACACACAAAGCCAGTGCATTGTTCATATTTATTTAGTTGATACTAACTGATTCGCTTTAATTAGCCGCGCGTAACTAGCCAATATAACGACTTGACATTAGCAGTCCCTAACCAAAGTTATATTATTTGCGCATTACGTTGATATAAGCAAATAACGAACAAATAAAATAAGATGACGTCGCCAAAAGATGTGCGGCAACGTAAGGTGAGTAGAAGTATAAATGTATTATTTTAAATATTTATAATTTCAGTACTTTTCTTACTAGCCACAAGCTAGAAATTCAGCCGAAATTTAGCGGCTAACAGAAGGCATAAGCAATAGAATGAATTGTGAGGTGGGCAAATTTTACCGGTTTAGCTTTCTATGACATGGGAACCTATGCACTTGCAGTTGGTAGTTTCGTAGTTTTTCGAGATTAGGAGGCTAACTGGTTTATATACTAATTGCACTACATAAACATACAATACTGTTTCATCTGAAATATTTTAGTGACACTTCTGATGTAAAATTGGCCATTTAACTTTATTTAAAATATATTGTATAGGTTATTTGACTTTTAATATCTATATAAGTATATTATCATATACATATATGTATGTATATATCTGCCAAGTTCACTGATGCTGTTAAGTAATTATCATTTGTATCGTAACAAATACCTACAAGCTATTTAGTGTTAGATCAAAGTTTATTTTTCTATATATAAAATTGCACGTTTGATGCCAAGTTTAATGACATTATTGTAGTGCGTTTGTTGGTCATTAAACAAAAAACTGTGACGTGAGTTTCTTTGTGGTCAGGGCTCATTTATCATGAATAGATTTAAATTAAGTTTTTTAGTTTAGTTTATGCTTGTTTTTCCACTGCTCTGTCAGCTGCATACAAAACAATTTAAAAAAGACGAATATAAAAGTATATAAACAAAGATATAATTTAAAATATAGTGTAAGTTCTAATATATGTATATTAAATTTAGTGTTCACTTGCATGTAGTAAGTTCGAAAATTCCGGTATATACATAATTGCTGTGTCATGGTGTGCTTGCAAAATATTTATAAATGTATCTAACGACTATTGCCTTGGTTTTTACTTACTTGTATAACTATACACACTTCACTGATAAGAGAATGTCTAATGTCGGGTATAATAAATGTAATGTATTTTTTTTGTACAATCTTAAAATTTGCTGATTTTAGATAAGATAAACTGTTAAGGTTATTTTAAAATTATACGAAACGCTTTTCATTTAATTGACTCACAGTTGAATTTTGCATCGAAATTAAATAGTAAAATGACATTCCAAAATATTTGCTCTTTTCACACAAGAAACATAACCATTTAATTTTTAGTTTATTAATTAATATTAAAAAATGAACAAAGTAAACTCAAAAGTTCTTAGAATTATATAATTTCATACAATAATATAAAGTATAATATTAATTTATTTTCATATTTTAGTATTTTCTCACTGTATAAAATTTTACGATAGATTTAATATAGAAAAAATAACAAAGTTATTTAAATATCATACTTAAATGTAAAAAGAATATTTGTTTTATCATGTTTTTGATATTTTCCCCAACGTCTTTTACGATATGTCGCTTATCATGTACCAGAGAAAAATACGTTCTCTGGTGTACATTAAAATTTTCTATAATACGATATACGCGCTGAAGTGCTCAGCTGCTTTTCGATAACATCGTTGTACTTATTTTTCTCACCGACCTTCTGCTACGACAACAAATTATTTTTGACATTTCAATTTGCCGCATTTACAACAATTTTACTAAAATTGAGGTAGTCTTTTACAAAGTTAAATATTTATACAGCCGAATGGCTTAATTTAAGTGTATTTAGACCTTAAAGCGTATCAAAATGTTTAACTAAATGTCGTATAATGATGTTTGAATACCAATTGGTAAGTTTACGGAAATATCGGTAATTCTCCTGAGAAGAAAATAAACCACGAAAGTGTATACAAATTTTAATTATCTTTCTTTAACACTTGTAGTTGAACACAAACGATGACCAAGCGGGTGGTGCTGCTACCATTAGACGTAAATCTGCAAGTCCAAACGGTGGTGGATCGAAGGGCTTACCTAGAGGACTAAAGCTTTCATTTCTCTGTCTTGTATTGTCTGCTACATTTCTGCTATTCTTTTTTGGTAAAATTTTTTAATAATAATTTAACCAGTAATTTAGAAATTATAATAACTGCAGGTGTTTACTTGGACTCCACCAGCCCATTTTTGGTACGGTTGGCATCAAAATTAGGTTATACACGCAATCAGTTTGCTGTTATCATCGACGCTGGTTCTACAGGCAGTCGTGTTTTGGCATACAAATTTGATAGAAGTTTTATTGGTAAGTTAAAAATTAAATTCAGTTACACTTTCATTTATATCTACCCTAAAATTTTCAATAATTTATTACCAAAATTTTAAAGACAACAAGCTGGTCTTGTCTGAGGAGCTCTTCAAAGAACGCAAGCCGGGACTCTCGTCTTTTGCGGAAAATCCATCCCAAGGTGCACATTCCATTAAACTGCTACTTGATGACGCTAAAGCGTTTGTACCCAAAGAAAAATGGTCAACGACGCCTTTAGTGCTTAAAGCAACAGCTGGCCTGCGGCTTCTGCCACAACATAAGGCCGAAAATCTCTTAAATGCCGTGCGTGAACTTTTCGAAAAGTCGGGTTTTAGCGTTGAGCCAGATGCAGTAGAGATTATGGACGGAACTGACGAGGGAATTTTTTCGTGGTTTACAGTTAACTTTTTGCTTGGTCGCCTTTCCAAAATCAATCAAGCTGCGGCCTTGGATTTGGGTGGCGGTAGTACACAAGTCACTTTTGCACCTACAGACCCCGATCAATTACCTCTCTACGAAAAGTATATGCACGAAGTGAATACATTGAATCGGCAAATTGCCGTCTTTACGCACAGTTACTTAGGTTTGGGTTTGATGGCGGCGCGTCACTCAGTATTTACGAAGGGTTACAGCAAAGATGATACTAATGTGGAGTCTGTATGCGTTAATCCGATAATTAACAATCGTACGTGGACTTACTCGAATGTACAATATAAAGTGAGGTAAAAGCTTGCGGATGTGTATTTTGTTGCATATTTTAAATATTTGCTGTTTTTTTTTGTACAGTGGCAAACCTAATCCGAAATCTACTGCTGAAGAGCCGATCGTAGACTTTGAGCAATGCTTGGAGGCAGTCAAAACTCAAGTTTTACCGTTGGTTAAACCGAAACCCTTCACATTGAAGCAACATACGGTGGCTGCTTTTAGTTATTATTTCGAACGTGCCATAGAATCTGGGCTTATTGACCCCTTCCAAGGCGGTGAGATTACAGTGTCTGCTTATCGCAAAAAGGCGGAGGAAATATGTAGCATTGCGAATGACGAACAGCCTTTTATGTGCTTCGATTTGACTTTTATATCGGTTTTGTTGCGCGAAGGTTACGGATTGGGCGATAGCAAGAAAATAAAGGTAATAAATAAACTCAATTTTTTTTTTTGATTTTTTCATTAATAATTTTTCGTCCTTAATATGCAGCTTTACAAAAAAATCGATGGACATGAAATTTCATGGGCGTTGGGCTGTGCGTACAATGTTTTGACCAGCGATGAAAAATACAATTCCTAAATCTAAATTACAATAGTGAAAAAATCGCAAACACATCCAAAAAGTATACATATAAAATTTTTTTATTTAGTGCTAATGAATTGGTAGTATAAAAATTAAAAGTGCTGTGTAGAACGTAACTAAGAACCCAATATATCTAAAGCCAGTGCAGCAGCGGCTGTCCGTAGGATTGTGCAAATACTCGAGGCTATTTAGGATTTAGCGCTAATAATTGTATTTTCTAACTAAATGCCTTAGTGCCTTAGTAATCTAAAATATTGTCACTTTTATTTGAATTCAATAATCTTAATGTAGTGTGACTTTAATTGATATTTTTGTGACTAATTCGAATGTGTTTGTTTGAAATTATTCATAGCTTTTAATCATTTATCTGACGTTAAACACTATGTGTTGGCATTGAGTTTACCAATATATGATTTACTTTTATTTGTTGTTTAGATAATTTTCCTAAATGTTGTAAAGTATCGTGTATATAAAACAAAAACCCTTTAACCTATATGATCGTAGCAGTATATTGTTTGGATTGTGTAAATATTACAAATAAATTGCAATTTGACGATCTAATGCTGTACTGTACTTTATTAAATAATTATAAATAAATTAATAACAATTTAAATCAACTATAATTCCACGCTTTGTGATTTTTGTTTTTTGAAATATTGTTTTTGCTATGTAAACAACACTTGGATTGTTATGACATGCAGCGGAACCTATGATGTTGCTGATTGTATAAGATTATGACATTATGTGGATTATTGTGCAAGCAATATTTAATAAGGGTCTGCAATAAAAATATTTTATGGATTAAGTATGTATGTCTAAAACCGCAAAAAAAAAGTCAAAATAGAAAACGACTGACGTGTGTCCATTACATATGTTCTTTATTATTGTACATTTTATCGCTTATTTCATACAAATGTCTTTAATTCTGTTTTCTTATTTTATCTTGACTATTACATTTACTAACTCTGTTTAAACAAACAAAAATAAAGTTAATATTACATATCTTTGATATGTTGCACAGAGGAATTAAAACAATTGGAGTTTACATTTTCTTTACATCATACTTAATATAAACAAATAATAAAATATAGTAATTATAAGTTTGTTTTCAATTACTTATTTTTGTAGTTGTGCAAACTTTATGTACTTAACAGAATATTTTAGAACTTTGCGCAATATGGCTGTTACCGAAAATGATTTACATCTGCGAGTTTATGGTTTTGACAATATTTGCGGCTTGATACCTAAACGATCGATTACATACTGTGGCATACACAGCGTAGGATTAATCGCTTTGAGTCCCTCAAATCCTAATATCGAAAGAGCACCGATACCAAATAGTGTATGAAAGATATCTGGCATATTACCGGTGCGATCAGCAAAACCACCAGTTTCGCTGTCTTGACACGTTAGTATAAATTGTTTTAATTTTTCGGCGCTAATCCAATGGAGACGTCCCATAATGGTTAATGAAGAGAGCACCCACCATGAGTAGCAGACGTCAGGCAGTTTTTCTGGTCGTCCATTTAGACCACCCGAAGTGAGTTGACGTTCGCATAACCACCACCCTAACTTATCAACGTCGAGTAGGTGTAAACTTTGTGTTAGCGAAAGAAAGCCCACACAACAGTATATTAAGCCGGCATGTGATTCGGCGCCCGGTTTCGAACCAAAGCCACCATCGGTTTGATTGCAACATGACATTACGAATTTGATTGCACGATCTACATTAATTGTACCCTCCATACGTCCCAATAGTGTAAGTATGGCAACAGCACAAAAGCTAAAACGTGTATCCACCTCACCCCACTTGTCGCCAAAAAAGCTGCCATCGAATTGTTGTAAACCACTTACGTAGCGCACAACAGCTTCACAATCTATTTCATTTAAAGCGTCATAAATGCAGAGAATTTGTATGGCAGAAAGTGTGTATAATATATGGGGGTCGTGACCTTCACATGGCGCGAAGCCACCTGTAACCGGACATTGGCAGCGACGTATGAAATCTATAATTGATGTACGATCCAAACGATCCAGCTGGTTCATTATATCTAAGGCTGTCACACCCCAATATATACCAGACATACGTAAAAATTCGGTCATGCAGTATTCGTAATCGTCCTGATCCTTTCCATGATTCTCAATATATTCAACATGTTTCCAAAAGTGTAAATCCGTGGAGTTCTTTTCATTATTGGCGTCCACGTTACAGGGCTTTGCAAAACTTGTGAAATCCATTTTTGAGACTTGCTGTGACTCGTAATTTAAAGGCTAAAATATTACTTTTGTATATACGTATCTACAATGCTGCACTGATTAATTTTAATTCTTTTGCTGTAACAGCGCGTTGTTATTGGTTAATTGATAAAGTAAAAATAGAAAGAGGCAAGATCAAAATAATTATTAATCAAGAATGTCAGCTGGATATATAAAAAGAAAAATGTCATTTGAGCTCAGCGCTGTTCGCAAATTTGCAACGCCGTTATAAACTTAAGAATTTGTTGTGAAGTCGTAAATACCAATATATAAATATATAAAAATTTGCATTAAGAGAGCAACCGATCGCTTTTAATAAAGAAATACTGATTAAATAAATATTTATGTGATTATTTATCATATTAATTATGTTTAACAATTTTACAATATATATATAACATAAAGTTATAGCGAAAATTATTTAAAGACTCAAACTTTTAGTTTTTTGCAAACATTCCACCAATTTTTGCATACACCAATGATTTAAAGTATACTACTATCAGCTGTTTTTCCATATTACTTTAAAAATTGCTCCAATTACATATCAAATGGAAGTAAGCGAACAAACCCATTTGTGTTCCACATTCCACAGTTTTCTTGCCTTTATATTTTATCATTTCTTTGTGATTGCTCATCATTTCCTTCTTTATCTTCGTAGTCGTGATTCGTGGAAGTAGCGGAGTTGCAGCAGCAGCAGCAGCGGTGGCAGAGGAGAATATAAATTTAATATTCCACCCAAATTTCACACATTCTATTTTAATTCATTTTAAAAAACGTGTGAAATTCGAAGTGTAAACGTAAATCCATTTGTAAAATTTGCTATTAATTGTAGAAAAATAGAAAACGCAAATTGTGAAAAAAGCGTGAGGACATTGTGTAGTGGAAAATTTGCAACGCTGGCTGAAGCGAAAGAAATAGTGAAAAGACAACGAGGAACTGGAAGTTGTGGAAACAGTAGCAGCGCTGCTATTGTCAGTAAACGTAATAGAAAGGGCGACCATATAATCGTTGGGAAGGTCTCTAAATTTGTTTGCATTGCCAAGGGCAGTCAGGAAAATAAGATTTTAAAAAATAATAATTATTTGAAACTTACACATGGATTATTCATGAGTAAAGGGAAACGGAACAGTGCGAGCAGCAGGAAAAGACGAAAGTGAAAGGCGAAGCAGAGCAACAGCAGCAGCAGACGGCCGTGCAGCGCAAGCAGCGAAAAGCAAAAAAAAGCAAAGTGACAGACTTCTTAGCAAAAGACAAATTGCTGTGTTGCTGCTTAGAGCTTTGAACGTTGTTAAAATTCGTTGATTTTATACACATTTTCACAACGTGGCAAATTTGTTTGCTTCAGAAGGATATAGGTGGACACTGAAGCGTACAACTTGTTTCCAAATCAAGGTGTAAAGAAGTTTGCACACACCAGTCTACCAAAACGCCGCCAGCTAGAAATGTCCAATGGTGACGAAGTGCTAGACAATTGGGAGGAAATTGATGAAGCTGGTGTAAGTAAAATGCAAGCAATATTTCGTTTTTCGAATTAACTATTTCATATATTAATATTTCCCACAACTTTCAGTTGACAGATACATTGCAGAAGATACAACAAAAACAACAGGATACACAACCTCAAGAAACCGATAGTGCCAAAAAGTGCTCAAATTTGCCAACAAATTCGACAAGTTCAGCAAATTCTTCACTTGCAGTGTTTTCCAAAAATACAAACTCAACTTCAACAGCTGATTCCAAGCAATTTACGTTCTCCACAGTTGAGTTTCCAACACCTGCTGTCGCCGCAACCGTTCCGATGAAATTACTACAGCGCAACGCAAATAACAGTAGTGGCAATGTACAGGCCGCAATAGGCGGTACTACCACTGCCGCTGATTTAAAATCGCCACTGGACGATATGACAGCTTCATTTCAGCCGGTTATGATGATGTTACATAAACCAGCGGACGAGTTCCAGTCTCAGAATTATGCGACGCCAACAAATTTGCAGACTGTGAAGATACTACGTCGTCCAACTCAATCAATGGAGCCGCGTAATAATGGTATTAAGCCGCGTCAGCCCATTAAAACATTGCAACAACGTGAGCAAGAGTACGCAGAAGCCCGTTTACGCATTCTAGGATCAGCAAAAAATCCCGAAGACGATGTGGGGTGAGTAAGCTTTTCGAGATCACTTGCTAAAGTACCATTTAAAAATCTTTCTTTTTTATTTGGCAGCGCGTCAAACGCTTCGAATAATTCGACTGCATCAACAACCGCCACTGTCAACACGACTGTAAGCACAAACAATGCGTACAAGGGCAACACCGCTACCCCCAAGGTCAATCAGTCTGGCGGCAAAGGCGGAGGTGGTGGTGGTGGCAATGGTTCGCCACTTAATATGTATAATAACTATTACAATCATCAGCAGCAGCAGCAACAACAACAACAACAACAACAGCAGCAGCAGCAGCAGCACCAACAATCTAACTACTATTATATGCAGCAACAGAAACAGCAACAACAACAGATACCACCCGCTTATAACTCCCGTTCAATGTCAGCGCTGCTGCCACTTCCGCTACCGACTACGTTGCAGCATCAGCACCAACATCCGAAACCACAACCACAGAACCAACATCAAACATGGTCGCCCGTAGTCGGCGGCAGTGTGTCATCATCGGCTTTAAGACTACAACAGCAAGAGAGCATTTTACGTTTGCCTCGTGGTCCGGATGGATCCAATGGTTTCCAGATGCGTCGGTAACGCGGTTAATTACAACGGAAGATATTTACTCAAACATCGCCGTGATCGTAAAGAAAAAAAAATTTTATTAATAATGCTTACTGCGTTCCTGCGTCTTTGAGCCATTTTTCAGTTGTCTGCTACACATACATATATTACACATTTAATTTTCTCCTACATCCAACAGTCTCAACAATATCTCTCAAGTAATATCTGCGACTTTCATCCAAACAAATTTGATTGGAAAATTAATTCGACTATAAGTCAACATCATTTGACCTTTGCAAATTCTTACACACAGTTATTTGATACATTTTTAAAGCAATAATAAAAATAACTAATTTTCAACACCCAAAATTTTAAAGCACCTATATACAGAAATAATAATAACAGTAATATTTTCTTTGCAATAATAAATTTTTTTTATATACGCATAATACTTATACACAAACACATGCTTATCCTTTGCTACCTACATGACATTCGTTGGGTTTTTGTTTATAAAATGAAAGAGAAAAAATGTCCGTAAATTGCATGAACCAAACTTATCAAAGCCACTAAAAAGTAAAAAAAAGAAAATTAAAAAATAAAAAAAACTTTTATGTAAATTATGATTCTTTGAGATTTCCACTGTCTGGTGCTATTGCAAATTACATATGTATGTAAATAACGTATATGTGTATCATGTTCATTTGAATTAAAGAAAGGTATTTTGGAAAAAATTAAATATTTTTATATTTTAACTCGGCTCTCAAGAATTATGGTGCGAAATTTGTGTTAAAAATTTTCGTTAAAAACCGGTAAAAAATCTCGTTCAATATTACTTCCTCTAGGACAACTAAAACTATACTAGAAGCTTACTACCACTGGCACCACAATCACTTAAATAATTTCCCCTGCTTTTTATGTATATAAGAACTTCGAAGCTTTCTACTGAGCGGCGGCCGCTATAGAAATAATGTCACAGTCATTCAAATCTACCTATCTGGAAGGAAATACCATACAAAGTTCAGAAACTCACGAAACTCCGTTTCGACTCCGCTCCCACGACAGTCGGGTCTACGTAACCGAAACGGACCCGGATTTTCATCAGGTCAAGGACTATCTACTCGGCAGAATTCTGGCGCTACAACAACAACAACATCACCAAACTCCTCAGTGTGTACTTGGTTTCTTTCCACATATCGGGGGGAAAACTACAAAATGATTACACTAGTTTACAGTCATTTTGTGACTGTGAATGTGAGAGGTTGTTTCTTGGTAATTTTGTGTTGCTAAGACCGAAAATGATAGTAAAAACGTATGATTTTTTGTATTATGGTGTAGGGATCAAACCACCACCATTTACTAAATTGACAAAAATAGCTGTACGTAATGGAAAATGATGACCTCTTAGCACATCAGTCGCAAGTCACTGCCGTTACTATGACAATCGAGTCTATATACTCGTAATAATAAGAACAAATTTGAAAGCTCTTAGAGGACTAAGATATGCTTGTACAATGAAACCGCTATGTTGCATCCCTACAATAGTAACTAGTTACTTGGAGTAAAGCCACGAAGTTATGACTGTCAACAGTGATGTGAGAGCCAACGCACAACCCTGGGAAGGGACGGTTGGCCTTCTCACTTTAGCTCGCCTTCAAACGGATGTTCTTTGGCTACCTAGGGGATACTTGCTATAAGACCGGAAGTCGTGAGCTAAAAGAATGTAAAATAATCGATTCTGGTCACTCCTAAGTGAATGGCACTCAGAGAACTTTCCTCACTTACGTGAACTTCTACATATGACTCCATCCTCTACGCCAATATATCGCTATATCTATTTAAAAGTGTGTACATATGTATGCATGTATATATACATATGTAGGTCTTATGTTTACATATGTATGTACACACTATATGTTTGGATTATAAAAATTAGCATTATTAGTAAACAAAAAAGGTTCGTACACTGCTCACGCGAGTGTATATAAATAAATGAAGATAAATATAGATATGTTTGTACCTGAACATGCAGTGGCAACAATTTTACAAATGTGATGACATCTGATAATTGTAATTGTAATAAAGATTATTCATTGTTATTGGTGTTGTCAGTATATAGACACTGCTTGGGATAAAGTAACATGTTAGCTTTCATCGAAGTCACTTAACGGCAGTTTCAGGAAACGAGCTGGTTCGACGGGTCTCGGACCAAAGTGAGAAGAAGGTTAAGCGAGTTGGTTTCGAAGGGTATGCAAAGAGGTGATTATTATCGTGTGGGGACTCATTGCATGCTGGACATAAGTTGACGTTCAATGCCTGTCTAAAATTGATCGCGTCCGAATTTTGGTCGGAATATTCTTGTATGTCATCGACATATTGGAGGGATGTACTCTTGATATTCCTATGAGGCGATTTCTTCTCAAGAAAATAATTTCTTGGTGAGGAGAGTGTTATGCTCGTTTATAGGTAATATGCGGGCCTGTGGTGGTGTAGTTTATAACCGGCCGGCCTATTGTCCTGTTTGTTGTCTTTGCCCCAAGCCAGCACCGGCTAGCGGCTTGGGGGTTTTGTTATGCTGACCACCGCGAGGAGACGTTTTAGGCCGGTGTCTTCGCAAACCAATTGCCTTGACTGAATTTCTAAAAATTTTTTATTAAAAATTCACAAAATGTTATTCAAATGTTGCTCATTGGCATACTTACAAATTGTAATAAATTATTTAATTTATTATATGAAAAAAATTGCTGTAAATAGGCATTTGTTCGGCCGTCAAAACCCATATAAGCCCTTAAAAAAATAAAAAGTCTTAGTCTTTCTGAACTGAAGCCGCTTTCGGTTTTTGAAAAGTTCCAAGAAGATCCGACGTTTTCAAGCCAAATTTTGATCAGCGATGAGGCACATTTCTGGCTCAATAGGTATGTAAAGAAGCAAAGTTGCCGCATTTCGGATGAAGAGCAACCTGAAGAGATTCAAGAGCTGACTTTTCATACAGAAAAAACAACGGCTTGGTGTAGTTTGTGAGCGGGTTGAATCATCGGTCCATATTTCTTCAAAAATGATGACGGTGAGAACGTAACCGTCAATGGTATTCATTATCGCGTCATGAAAACCGACTATTTGATGCCTGAGCTTGAAGCTCATCATCTTAGCGAAATTTAGTTTCAACAAGACGGCGCCTCTTCAAACAACCCTTCGGGGAGGAGATAGTTTGACGCTTTGTGTCGGTCGATTGGCCACCAAGATCATGTGATATCACACTGATGTGGTACTATGTAAAGTTTAAAGTCTATGTGGACAATCTCGCTTCGATTGAGGCCTTGGCACCAAAATTCATCAGTTACCAGTCGATATGCTCGAACGAGTCATCGAAAATTGGACTCAATTTGAAGGCGATTATCTTCAAAAAATAAATGCCACAGAATGTTGTTTCGAATGATAGTAAACATTCCCCATTAAATTTGAAGTTTCTGTGTTTCTTCTTTTAAAAAGTAGGGTACTTCGAAATGGATCACTCTTTATACATATACAATATAACAATAAATCGAAATTTGCAATTCTCAAGTCACTTAAAAATATTTCTACAAATTAATTAACATACATATGTTTTGGCTAATTTAAAATACATTTGAACTCTGTTTACTTTAATCATTGTACATTTGTTTTATTGCGTTTCTTTTATATCACTTTCAAGCCCATAACAACTTAAGCCAGTTTTAAGTCAACAAATAATGTCAGAAGACATACATACATATATGTACATAAGTACATACATAAGTATGTATGTACATACGTGTAAACTATAACTCGAAATTCTATATATTGTATCAAAAATATGTAAATATTTACATTACTTACATACATACATATGTATATGTACACATATGTATGTATGTACATATGCAAATATGTGAACCATTGTAAGTGTCATGATTTGGCTAGCATGCGATTGTCAACAACCTGTTGTTTGCGTCAAGCGCCTGTGCAATGCCGCAAATATGACGCGAAGGCATACAGAACCCTACATACTTGTAAATATGTATGTATGTATGTATATACTCTGTGTGGGTATATGCAATGATAATTACAGATCTACAAATGTATTTTTATATTTTTGTCAAAAGCAGCGTTGCATGGCTCAGTGCTACCCCCATTAGCGTGTAAGATGATATTACAAGGTGTAGAGGTTATCAGCGCTTATCGGTGTTGTTGGGGGCTCGATAGGAAAGTTTTTGAAAAATAAGCAGTTCAAAAATATTGTGGCGTAATGAGTATTATATTTATACAGGTTGTGATTTGATTTGCTATAGTTGAAACCATCCAAATCTTAGCAAGGCCTGGAACTAATTAGTAAACTACTTGTAAAAAGCGGTAAATACGAATTCTGTAATCGTTGTCTTATTGTAATTTTTCGAAAATTCAGTCATAATTTTTGGATAGTGGCGCTTAGAGTTTTTATTCTTTACTGGCGTAGACTCCGCTTACGAGGTTATAGCCGAGTAACAGTCGTTTCTTCTCTTCGTAAGGGGGCGGCAATTGGATATTCCAAGGGAAGCCAGGTCCTTCTTTCCAACGAAGTGGAGGTCTTACTATTCCTCTGCTTCTCCCGGCGGGTACTGCGTTGAATACTTTCAGAGCTGGAGTGTTTTCGTCCATTCGGACAACATGATCTAGCCGGCATAGCCGCTGTCCTTTAACTCGCTGAACTATCTCAATATCGTCGCATATCTTATACAGCTCATCGTTCAATGCGCAAAGGAAATCTTCCGCAGAACCTTTCTCTCGAAAACTGGTAATGCGGACTCATCCGATGTTGTCATCGTCCATGCCTCTGCACCATATAGCAGATATAGGAATAATGAATGACTTATAGAGTTTGGTCTTTGTTCGTCGAGAGAGAACTTTACTGCTCAATTGCCGACTCAGTCCAAAATAGCAACTGTTGGCAAGAGCTATTATGTGTTGGATATCGATGCTGATGTTGTTGTTGGTGTATATGCTGTTTACCAAATTCAGACATCGCGACATAAAGGCAGCTCCAGCTTTGAAATCGACGAAGTGGTAGTGTGGCGATTATACCAAACGACGGGTTTCTCTTCCGAGGCTGTTTATTGCATTTCTTTGGCGGCGTTTTTTACGTGGCGGGTTCCAAACCCAGCGCACAACCCTGGCGAGAGATGGTTCATTTTCTCACTTTAGCTCGCCTTCAAACGCATGTTCCTTGACTACCTAGAGGATACTTAGTCTAATACCGGTAGTCGTGAGCTGTTTGAGCCATATGTAAAATTATCGTTTCTGGCCTCTCCCAAGTGAATGGCAATCAGAAAACCTTCCTCACTTCCGTGAACTTCTAGACATGACTCCATCCATAAAGTTAAATGCAGCGATTTTAAAACTCGAATAAAATCTTTTTCCCCTCCGTCGTAGATCATGTTCCGACTAATCTATTAGGTCTAAACTTAGAATGATATGCCTATATTCCCTACATACTTTCATGTTGTCAACTATATTAGATTCGAATGACCTCTTGAGAATTCTTTAAATTTCGTTAAATAAATAGAGTAGTTAAATAGAGGCAACAAGCATGGTTTCATTCGACGAAATTCTGTTCAGAAGTGGATTTGTGGTCTCAATCGGCAACCGATATTACAACTTGTATTTTTGGTTTTCTCGTTTCTTGCAAAACCGAATAGGATTCATCGTTACATGTAAAACCGAATAGAATTCATTGATTTGTCAAAACTTTATTACCACCACTCTTTATGTTCAGAAGTTTTTCTTTATCTTTAATAAAGTTTAAAGGGCCGAAACACGAATTTGCATGTTGTGTTGTTACATCTCCAGATTTAGATAGATTTAGATTGGTCCCGTCTGATAATGGGTGAAAATTTGGTTAGATCAAGTATGGAAAATAGAAACCAAGTTAGATCAATGAAAAAGTAAAGCAAACGGTAGGAACATCTCTACTACTCTTCTACTTGTTTTCTGTCTGAGTTATATTTTTTAAATTTCGGCTATAGTGCGCTGTATGTTGTCTTCGAGCTCCAGGAGAGGTGCTGGTTGACTGACGTAATTCTTTGATTTCACATACTCGCGGAGAAACTTATCTAGAGGCGTAAAATTGAATGACCTTGACGGCCTTTTGACTAGGACATTTCTATGTGTTCAAGTTCAGATGTGAAACATTAGGTGGCGCTTTGTCTTGTTGGAAATATGTAGATTTCAACTCCGCCGATTTCAATAAATTTTGGTGGAAAAAGGCCGATGATGTTGCCATACCACAATTCGTACCAAACGTAAATTTTTTTAGAAGCAAATGCGCTTCTAGAGGAATTTGAAGAAGATTTGACTTTATCTGTATATACTTAATAGCGAAAATTATGTTTGTCGACGAAGCCATTAAGCCAGAAATGAGCTTTATATGAGCAGATGATTTTTCGATGAATGTGAGTTTTTGAATTTTTCGGTGAAACGTGAATTTGTGTGCAGTTTCCAAGCATTGTACCAGAGTGAAACGTGACATGATCGAACCTTACCTCACACTGAAAAAATTTGACACAACTCTGTGAACAAACATGGCAGCCTTGAGTCAGTAAAATCACGTCATCCCTGCTATATTTCTGGAAAAATTATTTAAAAATCTTTTAACGCCCGAAAGCTCAAATATTTAGATGCTGTTAGACCATACTCTTGTTAATAAGGTCATTTAGACATCGATCAGAATCAAGATCGTCGATCAAGCAGCAGAGAATAAAGAAACTGAAAACCCATAATGTCGCAAGTTATCAAAATCGGAAACGTGTTTATAGTACCTTAAATCATTAACGTCATAAGTACTTACAAATATTACAATAACAATTTGCCGCAAAAGCTTGCTAAGCTCACTAATTAGAAAATAATAACACGTATTCGAGTACTACTTAGACCTCATTGCTGATTTTGTATAAATAAATATATTTTTGTATACTCGCATAAGTTATATTTATTCTTAGCAACAAATTTAAAGTGAAAAATTGTAATAAAAATCGAGAAAACTATAATATATTCAAGTATTCTGGCGATAGTTGGGTTTGACGGTTGTTGGGTCGCACTTCTCGTCCAATTTAATGTCTAACGATGGGCCCCTCTAATTTTTTGAAGTCTTCTCTCTCTCGTTGGATGAATTTATTAAAAGTTCTTTCCTATCAGATTGGTGCGCGCTCGCGTCTACCTTGTCAGACTGCAGTTACCTGTATTTTTCGCAAAGTTGAGGCTTCGAACGCAGCAGCAATCGCTTGCTGTTTACATACACACTACTAAAGTGCTTGCTGGCACGCATGCTGGACAATGTTAGACGCATAGGCGCACTTGAACTACATAGCTCCAACACGTTCACATACACGCACTCTGTATCTATATCGTTGACTGGGGCGTCTGCGATCGGCGTTCGCTGGCAACTGATCAACATGAAGCCCCATCGGTGTTGGCGGCGCAAATATCGAACGCAATTGTTTTAATAAATATTATAATTTGTTTAACTACATGCATTGTATGTATGTACATTGTGACAAAAAAGCACCTGGAAATAGTGCAGCACCTGCTTAAGTCGGTACATCTTAGTAGTTCGCTGCGATTTTTACGAAGGTTAGAAATATCGAACAAAGAATTTCTCTCAAATTTTGTATTTCTAACTGATTTTCGTATGCAGAATCGTTGCGAATGTCGACAAAGGCTTAGGATGATTCAGTTGTATCAAAAATGCAAGCCTACGAGTGATACAAAACCTTCTAGAGATCGTTGAAAACATGCTTTGTTCTGGACAACCGTCGACATCTTCAACTGATGAAAATATTCTTCTTTACTGCTGTAGATACCGCTTACACGGTTATACCCGAGCGCGCCAGTCGTTTCCTCTTTTTCGCAATGTGGCGCCAATTGTTGGAGATTCCAAGCGAAGCCAGCTCTTCCTCCACCTGGTCTTCCTCTGGTTCCCTCGGCGGGTACTGCGTTGAATACTTTCAGAGCTGTAGTGTTTTCGGACGACATGATCTAGCCAGCGGAGATGCTGTCTTTTAATTCTCATTGTTCCATTGAATGTGCTATTCGCCGTGGCCAATGCCATAAGAAATGGTAAGAGAGCTCGACATCTCTCGCGAGCCCGTTCGAATGATTTCGGTGGATATTTTAGGTATGAAACGTGTTCTTGCTCGACTCGTCCCGAAAAAGCTGAATTTTTTCGAAAAGAGTACTGTAAACAGATCTCTTTGGACATGCTTGATCGTGCGAATTCCGTTCCCACATTCATGGAGAGCATTATAATCAAAGCCAAATCCGCTCAAAAATCAAGGCGATGCTTATTGTTTTTTCGATATTCGTGATTTGGTGGATCATGAATTTGTTCCGGAGAGACGGAAGGTCAATAAAGAGTTCTATTTGGCCGTATTGAAGCGTTTCATGTGAACGTCCGGCGTTTCATGAGAACGTCCGCCCGGAATTGTGGAAGAACAATTCGTGGATTTTACACGATGATAATGCACCATCGTATCGAGCTCCGATTGTGATCAAATTTAAAGTCAACAACGCAATGAATACCATTGATCAACCACCGTATTCACCAGAATTGGCTGCGTGTGATTTTTTCTTGTTCCCAATACTGCAATCGCCGCTCAATAGAACCCGTGTTTAGTCGACCGAAGAGATAAATTCGCTGGAGGAGCTGAAGCCATCCCAAAAAAGTGCGTATGAAAAGTGTTTCGAGGACTGGAAAAATCGGTGGCATAAGTGTATTACAGCCTGGAAATATACGACTGCAACGACATCTATGTATTGACAAAATACGAAAAAACTTTTTCGACTACCCAATATTTTCCGTTTTATTTACAATTTCCTGGCACTTTTTTGTCACATTATATACATATCTAACATAGATGCTTGTAATATCTACACAAATATTTGCTTAGAGAAATTTTTGGCATTTGTGTATGCTGAAACCTTGTAAATAATTTTGCGCTTAGTGATTACCGTCAAGCGTTCTTATCAATTGCTCGCATTGAATACATTTGAATACCAACACAGGCTGATTGCGCCGGGCGTCTAAATAGCGCCTAACTGCGAGCGTTGCTTGAGCGACGGCTGAGGCCTTGGAGGGGTGCAATACAACACCGTCAAGCAATCAATGGACAGAGCACGGCAGCCGCCGGCATATGAAGCGGAAAGTTTACATACACAAACGCACGTGTGCAAATAATATGAAATTTGTGTGTGAAGGTAGGCACAAAGTCAACTTAACGACAGTCGATTCGACAGTCGTGCGCCTATTAAGCGATCAACATGCTACAGTCATCCATTATCACTTCTCCATCATCCCTTTTTATGTGGTGGCTTAACGACGACGATGACGACGACGACGGCGAAGCGTAGAAGTTTCAGTGTTCATTTGCCAACCGTTGGCATCGGTTCTGGTTCTCGGTGGCGCTCTAGCTTGTACTACACACTAAACATACATACTGTATATAAAACTTTATTCTACAAATATTTGCGGCTATCTACTCTATATTATTACCGCTACGATCTACAATATACCGAAGCTATCAGGTTTAAAGTTGTTTAACTTTGCGAAACTTGCATTGCATTTCTAGCCGAAAAAAACATTGCGTTTTGGTGACTCTAATAAAAAGCGATATAACAACAAAAACGTGATACACACTATATAAACTGTGTACATATCGCAGAAACACGTGGGTTCTCGACGAGCGAGACTACACAACGCACGATCACATTTTGCCAGGCAGCGCCGCAAGCTCACACGCACGCAATCTACAGTGCATATATGTATGTACAATTACAATACATATAGACAGACTAACGCGACTGTGGTTACCAAATATTTATGGACATACAAATGTTGCGCGGCGTGCTTAGTGCGTACTAGTAGTACCAGAGTTTTAGTTAGTGCGAAGTGACATTATTGATTTATTTAAAAAGTCAAGCGGAAAGGCGCAAATTTCACGACATTTCACTTTCGCATTGTGTCTCGCGTTTGGCGTTTTGTGAAAATCAATTTCAATTAACGTACGCGTAGCGGAAGTGTCAAATATTTTGGCTTGCTTGTGTTAAATCAACGTCAGTTAGCGAAAAGTTAAAGTTTTTCTGTACCAACGCGCAGGAAGATGTCTTCGAAAGCGGCGCTCGTTGGCGGCAAGCAGCTGCTGGTGGTGGGCAGCGGTGGGCGCGAGCACGCGATTTGCTGGAAGTTGTCGCAGAGCGAGCAGGTGGTCAAAATCTACGCGTTGCCCGGCAGCCATGGCATTGCTCAAGTGCCCAAGTGCTCCAATCTGAGTGATGTAAACGCAAAAGATTTCCAGGTATGTTTGTAACGAAGTGACTTATGTAGATAGTGGAAGGTATATAAAGGCAATTCAATATGAACACATGGCTGTCGCTCGTTTTGGCGTTGTTGGCGCTCGTACTCTCAAACGTTTTGCTTGTGTGTGTATCATCGCGTTTTGGTTAGGGTTTTGCCGGTTTCATATTTGTTTTACTCAGTTAGTGCGCATAACGATATGGCAGATCATTCTAATGGCGGAATAAAAGGTGTTTCTTGAAGAGTCGGCGAGTTAAAGAAAAAATATTAAAATCCGCTTGTGTTGTGATTCAGCGCCTTCTTTTTTTTTGCGCGTTAAATACACCGAAGCTACATATAATACCCTTCACAAATAAAAAAGTTTCCATACAAGAACTTGATTTGATTGTTTAGCTTGTACGACAACTGTTCGTTATTGTTGTCCGATCTAAACAAATTGTTCGGAGATTGTACCGTTGCTTCGAATAATAATTCATGCCAAATTTCATTAAATAATATCAGCAAATAAAAAAGTTTTCCTTGCAAGTACTTCATTCCGATCGTTCAGTTTGTATGGCAGCTATATATAGGATATATGAACTGATCGAAACAATTTCTTTGTATATTGCCCTCCGTTGCCTTAGAAAATACCCCGTGCTAAGTTTCGTGAAGATGTCTCGTCAAATAAAAATGTTTTCATCCAACACCTTGATTTTGATTGGTCACTTTGTATGACAGGCATATGCTATAGAGACTCGAAACCGGCGGTTCCAACTTCTTGGCGAGAAAATGTTGTTTGTACAATTTCAGAATGATAACTCATAAACTGCAAAACTAGTTCGTGTTTCCTTTTCAGGGTATAAAAACCTTATTCTTCCGTCACAATTATTAAAATGCTCATAATTTATAGCAATGTGTGGAGAGTTCTTCGGATTCGTGGGTACGCAGTACATTATATTTGGACCTGTTCCTACGTGTCTCAGTTTCGTTGTGAAGCTGACTTTAAATTTTTTGAGAAATTAGAACGGCCGGTTCACTATTTATCTTTTGTAAACCCACATTAAGAATTTCTGTTTAGCATAGAACCCTTTTGATAGGTATATTCGAGAGTGGAACCGCAACCCTTTAGTGCTGAGATATATGCGATTTCAGTTCAAACCGGCGACGAGCTTTTAACTGAAGTTTTAACTTTTGGCTCTGACTATACAACCCTAGTGATCGGCGCTTCTTACAAGAGAGCTTACTCCACGAGTATACTCGTATTTCTTTAAGATGTGATGCGATTGAATAATTCACATTTATAGACCGACGCTTTTTAATTAGAAGTCTCATCGAATGAGAAAAAGTTCAGCTTAAGAGAGTAAGACATTATCGGTCTCAAAAACTTCCAAAAATCATTGATTCCACGCTCATAAATTCATTCTAATTTGAAGTGAACGTTCTCTCATCCAAAGCATTTTGCTTAGACCGGTACTAGTAATAGTCCAAAGGTGCCAAGTTTGGAGATATGGTGGGTGTAGTAGTACTACCAATCACACCGCAAAAGCTTTTAGCGAGTCATCAAGCTTGTAAGAGGTCTCGCATTATCCTGCTGGAATACCGCACCTTTTCTATTGATCAATTCTGGCCTCTTCTGTTTAAGTGCATTGTTCAATTTGTCTAGCTGATCACAATACATTTTGGAATTAATTGCGATGTTATCGGACAAAATCTCAAAATAATCGTTCTCATTGAAATCCCACCAAACAGACAACATAACATTTTTTTGGTGATTATCGGCCTTGAAGTGATTTGAGCTGGTTCATCCCTTTTAGACGATGAGATCTTGAGCTTTACGTTCTTATAAACAACTCACTTTTTGACGCCAGTCAAAATGTCCTTCGAAAATGGATCACTTCTTTGACGTTTGATAGGCAAATCACAGTCTTTGAGATGACATAGAAAATTTCGTCCTGTTAGAACATGAGGAGCCCATATGTCAAGCTCCGAAATTAGACCTAGAAGTTTAATAGGCTTATAAATGGTCGCGTTAGACAAATTTAGTCTCCCAGCAATTTCTCGAGTTTTTTTTTGACAATTTGCATTGACCAACGACCTTTTTTATTCACATTAGCTTTAAGGGTACTTCCAGGACGTGGTGCATCCTCAAGATCGAAAGTGCCGCAACGAAATTTCGCAAATCAATTTCGGAAATGTCGTTTGGTCAAGAATGTTGTTTCGGTCTTCCATCTTCGATAGAGCACCAAACAAAAACAGGACATTTTTTTATAAACAAGCCTTACTATTTCCGGTGTTCAAATATAAAACGGTTGGGTGTGAAGTTGGCGGCAAAAAAATTCAATAATATCAGAAGTTGTCATCAAACGATACTACTTTGTGAACGACCCAATATAATAAAAGTTTGAGCACGTCATTCTATATATGTGACCTGGTCTACGAAAAGGGGGCTAACGTGCGAAAACTAGTTTTCTGGGAAAAGCTGTTAAAAATAATCGTCAGTTTCTCGTTATCTCATCAATTGTTCTCCTTTTTTTGACACCCCCCTTTTCGTAGACCAGGTCACATATGTATATAGTTTCCAATGAATATACAAACATACATACATATGTACACACATTCAATACTTAAAATATATTTCCAAAGGTAATAGGAAATAGTTTTACATTGCTGTGGAGGCATGTGCTAGTTGAGAGTACTTTTAAGTATTTGATTATAGAGTCTAAATCTCAATACAAACTTTTAGCGATAACGCTGACATCTTTGAGAACAATCTTCTACAAGTTGTCTATGCAAACAAAATTAATGTGTTTAGTTATCGCTGACAAATGCAAAGTTTTTGCGATAACGGTTAAGTGAAATGGTTGCAGACAAAACTGGAAAAGCTGTCTCTAAAGTATTGTCCACGAAAATAAATTAGGTTTTTGCTTTATTGAAGAAATATCGACGACGGATTTTTTGTCTACCCTCTTTCTCTCTCTCTATTAAGGATTGTGGCAGCAATCTTGTATACATGCATTGAGAAACATAATTTAGGGTGTATAACTCTATATAAATCGGTCTTCTTATAGGAATTTGATGCTAAGGACTTCACTTGATTTTTTTTTCGGAAAGCTCTAAAACCCAATACTAAACAGTGTGGAAGAGTTAGCTATTGCAATTTGACGCCAAGAATTCCTCTTATTTTTCATAGGCCGCTTCAAAGCTCCTAGAATAATTTTTATAGCTTCTAAGCCCATCTCCAGAGGTTCAATGTCTTTGCTTGTTTTCAATCAGGAAATTTTCCATATAAACTATTTTTTCAAACGCCTGTTATATGTGTATAGTTTTTAGCGTTAGGTTACAAAAAAATATCCTTAGCCAAGATATAAAGCTGGCAAGGGCTAGGGTACTCCCGCTATCAGTAGAATGTGAACGGGTCGGTGCTCTTCTCTCCTCGTGTCTTGCACTACTGGATAGCTTGGTTTCGCGGGAACTTATCCAGCGCTGGGCTACCATTGGTTCATGCATTGTCGCAAAAGCCTTTCGTCCCAAGATCGATGACAAGAGATCCAGGGATTTGCCATCTGCAAAAGCTGTATGGAAAAAGGCGAGTAGGATTCCTCTCAGCACTTCCTTCTTTATTGTTTTGCATTTGCGAGATCAAGGCAGAAACACTTTGAAGCTCATACTTTCATGAACCACCAATCCGGAAATGGAAACCCCCCAAAAAAAATTTTATTGGCCTCAAGGCGCTTTGCAGATTTATAAGCTCGAAGTACAGGAGTTTTGTCTTTATAACATCACAAAGAACTACTTATAGTTGTGCAAGTGCGATCTTCAAACCAGCCATCATACCTAACGTATAAATCTTTACAATCACTGAAATAGTAAAGACTAAGCTTTAAGCTCTCAGAGTGGGTATGACTAAAGCCTGTGCATCTCAACTTTGTTTAATCCACTGATTGCTGGAAGGGCAAGTCTGGCAGTGACGTACACTCATTGACGGTTTAGACACATATACATTTTCACGATCTTTGAAATATTGAAGACTAAGCTTTAAGCTCTCCGAGCGGATATACCAACAGTCTTTGCTGCTCAACTGTGTTTAGTCCACTAATTGCGGCAAGTTTGGCAGTGACGTCCACGCAGTACACACCGTTCCAAAACTAAAATTTCGAATACTTCGAAAAAGTGTTAAAATTAAAATATTTTATTTAACCAGTTTGCATTTTTATACATATATAACAGTGTTGTACTTGTGCGAATGTGATTGACTATGAATGAGTGCGTCGGTGTGTCGGCCCTTCAGCTGTGTAATGTGCATGGAATTCGTTAAATTCATTATAAATAAATTAGAATACATTTTCCTCTTATCTACGCCACTACAGAGAGTGAGATCCATTTTACTGCAGACGTAAAACAGACACTCTTCAAAAACGGCGCCTCACATCGTTGCGTCTAGCATTCCGTTGACTCGGACGCTTCGTCGCAACGCTCTTGCTGTTGAAGCTGCTCGTCTTGTAGTTGAAATTTCGCGAATTGTGGGGGGTAAGTAATGGTGGCGCAATCTCAGTGGACAGACGTGGGCGCAATTCGCCGGCCTTTATCACCTTGAAGGGGTGTGTGCGTATATATTCGAGTGCGCGCAGCACATAGTCGGGTGTCTTGGGAATGTGATCGCCCACCGGATGATAGCCGGTTTCATCCGCCGTGTAGGACAGCTTGATTGCCACACCTTCGGGTGAGACATAGCTGGAGGCGCCTTTGATCGCAACACCAGCAGTGCCCTGTTCCATGCCGCTAATGCCATTGCCCGTTTCGTATTGATAGTGATAGCGGCCGTCTTTTTTCATTTCTTGATCATTACGCAAGATCGGCACTTTTGGCCCAGCATCACCGCGTCGGCCGGCCGTAATGCTGTTCGGATGTTTATAAGTGGCCGTTGTTTGTCGCTGCGGGAAGTTTGCTTTACTGGCTGTTGGTTTTGTTGTTTGCTGTCGTGTTGTTGCTGCTTTTGTTGGCACATGGTATTTCCCACCAAAATATTTGTCACTACGTGCCTGCGCGACCGCAGCCAAAATGACGATCATTAAAAAACACTACGAAATAGAATTGAATAATGCAAAAGCGGGAGAAAGGTGAAATTTTTGCCACATTTTTAACACTTTCTTAGAAATTTTTATTATCAAAATGATTTTGTTTTTATAAGAGTGGGTTTTCCTTACAATTAGCTTCATTTTCTGTTATTCACTGTTCACAGTTAATCCGTATGTTGCGTGATCCGCCAAGTCAAAAGTGTAACTGTTGCTCTTAGCCGGCCTCCAAAGCTTTTTATATCGACCAGCTCGGTTTAGTCCGTCACATTACCATTTTCGAAGCACCAGACTGCTGGCTGTTGTCTTTTTCCGCACATTAATAGCTTCAATAAATTAAAACATTCTTCTCACTCGCTGGCTGGCTGGCTGACGGGTTGTACCAATAACAAGAATCGACCGCGTGGGTACAACGTCGCAGCCGCGCTAACGCATCACTTTTTTATAGTTCAAATTAACTGACAAATGTAGAGTAAATCCAAGTTGCGCTCAATCACGGCGATTGTGTGTGGAAAAACTATTTTAAATTTTGTGTTTTACACGAAGCAATAAGTGGAGACGGAATTTGCATATAATGCAGCAGTAAAACAGTTTGCCGATCTATCTCGTCAGCGCTGCGCATTAGTAACTAACAACCTCATCAGTGTTAAAACAAATTCACATCGCTCTGGCGGGGTGTGTGTCCGCGGTCAAACAATGCTCAACATATTTTTTCGAAGTTTGTTGATTTATGTCCGATAGCTATGTCGTACTGCACTGGTCTTGGCCAACTGCGTAAATGAATTTAGCCTATTTCGGAAGTTGTCATGTTGTTGTCAGTTTTGGTGTTGATGGTGTGTTGTATTGTTGCTGTGAATGCTGTCGATGTTGACTTTGATCTTCTTCATTTTCGCTCTATAAACTAAGTCAATGTCAGTCAATGTCGGTTTGTTTTTCAAAATATTAGATAATCATGTTATAATTATTAGTTTCCTAGGCATCCCACTAAGAAAATACTGATTCTGACTTTCAAAATTTATCTTGAAAGTATTGTGACAATTTTTGTTGTGTCTTATTTTCTTCGATTCCTTTTTTTTATCGGAGCGAAAGGACGATCCATTTCGGGGTTCCCTACTTTTTGAAAGAAAAAATACAGAAATGAAAGAAAGGAAATTCTTTGGCATTTATTTTTTGAAGATTATCTCTTTGAAATGCTCGTCTACGTCTCTGATGGTTCATCTGTTAAGTCCAATTTTCGATGGTTCGTTCGAGCATTTCGACTGTTAACTGGCGAATAACACGCGTGATGTTTTGCTTCAAAGTCTGAATCGAAGCGGGATTGTCCGCACAGATGTTAGACTTTACGTATTCCTACAGGAAAAAGTTTAACGGTGTGTACCACGATCTTGGTGGCCAATCGACAGACCCAAAACGTGAAACGGTCTGCTCACCGAAGTGTTCTCTCAATAAATCCCTTGATAGATGCGCTGTGTGGGAAGTGGTGCCGTCTTGTTGAAGCCAAATATTGCCTAGATTATGAGCTTTAATTTCAGTTATCAAATAATCGGTTATCATGATGCGATAACGGTCGCCATTGACTGTTAAGTTCTGACTGGCACCACTTTTGAAGAAATACATATGTATGTACCGATGATTCAACCACACCAAACCTTTGTTGTTTTTGGATGAAATGGCAGCTGCAGGTTGATCTTCGTCCCAAATGCTCCAATTTTGCTTTTGAATTGGGAAAGTAGTAGTTCAAAGTAAACATAGAAAAGCTGGCTGGCGTAAAGGTATGTTAGCTGCGCTCAACACTCTAAACATCTATACTGATGGCTCGAAAATGGACGATGATGGAATTGGTGCGGGATTAACTGTCCAGAGTTCGACATAAGGCAAAATTTTAATTTGGTGGATCAGTATGTTTCAAGCTAAGGTTTTTGCTTTTGCGAAATCCGCGGAGCTGGCCTCTAATGCAACTGCAGACAATTCCAGAGTCAACATCTACGTAGACAGAAAGCAGCAGTCATGCCTTAACCTGGTATCGCATACCGGCCATAAGTGTCTTTGGAAGCTGGGCAGCAGTGGAAAGTGTTACCAGAAGTAAGCAGCTTCAGTGCCAGATGTACGGCTAACATCCGAAAAGTGATCAACATTGGGAAACCCATGCATTGTTTATATGACGATCTCGACAGAAGTATGGCAAAGAAAACCAAAACTCGATGGAACGAGCTACTTAGGTGCAAAACTGCAAAAGTCATGTGCAAAACTGTAGAACGGAAGTACGCAAAATTCCTATTGGCACTCGATAGAAGAGACTATAGGAGCATGATGAGAATACTAACTAGTCAATGTCTGGTGGCGACACATACTCGTAGAATGGGGCTGACAGATCGATAAGACTGCAGGGAATGTCTATAGCAAGGCACCAGGAAAACAATGAAGTATAGTATCTCTTGTGCACTTGTCCCGCATTGGCAGGACTAC
The DNA here is from genome assembly GCF_016617805.1 of Bactrocera tryoni. NCBI lineage: Eukaryota > Metazoa > Arthropoda > Insecta > Diptera > Tephritidae > Bactrocera > Bactrocera tryoni. The sequence goes on from NC_052500.1 coordinate 77,913,526, forward strand.
GCTGTAAACATCTGCGACTCCACGGTATGATACAATGAAGGAGGAATCGATAGTGATGCCGCTGAGTCTGTTAAAATTCGCGTCAAGTGCAGGCATCCTAAAAAATAACTACTCGTGTTGGACCTAGCAACTGAAGTTCATCTCATATCGCAAAGGACCTAAAAGAAGAAGAAAGGTTAGGTTAGGTTAATCTGGTGGATTATTCTTCTTGAAAGCCACATGTCTAAAAAAACCACTCTTTGTGTTTCTACTATAATGGAAATTTTCAATCTTAGCTTTAAAATATAATATTTATTGGACAGTTGTGTGTGTTTTTTCCTTCTTTTTTGAATCTTGCGTTTCATTTCTCACAAATTCTCACTCGTAGATTAAATTAAACTAGTTCTAAATAAAGATAAAGTAGTATTTTATTAGGCGTGGGTTAATAAGCTCTGGCTGAAATAAATCAGTCCACAAATTTAAATGAAAATAGTCGAAATGGCACGGCATTTGAATTCGTATTTGGACATTTGTGTAGTTAACTATTTTCGCACCTAAACATTCTTTACTTTTGCGTCATTTTCCAGAAATTAGTTGCATAATTTATATACTTATTTGTATCTATAGAATAACATTAAAAAATAATAATACTTTTATGCTATAATAAAATCCTATATTACAACATTTATGATCAAAAATTAATAATTTTTCCGTTTTTTCGCAATTCACAAATTTTCGCCGCATAAATTTGAATTCTGGTTGGAGGTGTCAGAAAAAATACTCGCAAACATTAGTCAAAACTACAAACTAAAATTAGCATTTCTTGTATTATTTATTATTATTATTCATTGAGCTCACCGTTGATATACAAGTATATTGTACAGAGATAATTTGTAGGAAGTAGTTGATTGACCTTTGCCATAAAATATTTTTTCCCACTAAGAAATTTATGTACTGGGAACGTCACGCACTTGACCTTGGCGGGCAATTGTAATCAAAGTGAGACAGTTCACACAGTCACGCACGCTCACGTCGTTTGATTACCGTTTTTATAGATCTGCACTCATATCAATCCATATAACGGGGTTTTCAATTACAGCGTTACAAAAAAACGAAAACAGTTTGGGATATAAATAAAATGCCTTATTCCTGTGGAAGTTCATTCGATACCATTATCTATGGAACTCGATTCTTTAGCATGGCCACCACAGGTTCGCTTGCAGAAGTCCAGATGCTGCACACAATTTTCGACGGTTTTAAGCATAAATCGGCCGATACTGCTGCAATTTCATGTTCGATATTCGTACGAAGTTCAACAATCGTCACTGCCTTCTTGGCATAGACCGTAGACCTAAACCCACAGGAAATAGTCTAACGACGTCAAATCGCACGACCAAGGTGGCCAATTGACTGGGCCATTTCGTGAGATAACACGTTTACCAAACTTGGTTTCCAATAAATCGATTGTGACATTCGCTTTGTGGCGCCGTCCTGTTGGAGCCACATATTGTTCAAGTCCATATCATCCAACTCGGGCCAATAATATTCGGTTATCATTGAGCGGAAGCGATTCCCATTCACAGTAACGTGCCGGATCGAAGAAGTACGGCCCATTAACTCCGCCGGCCCATAAACCATACCAAACCGTAATTTTTTTGGGATGCAATGGTGACTCATGGGGTATGTGTGGGTTACTGCCTGACCAATAACGCATATTTTGCTTATTGACGAAGCCATTCAGCCAGCAATGAGTCTCATCGCGTAAGATGATTTTTCGATGAAACTCCGGATCGTTTTCAAGTGGTTGCTCAGCTAAATTCACGAACATACAGGTACGACGGTTGTGGTGGTCAGGCGGCTTCAGTTCTTCGTAAATTTGATCTTGCAAGGATGTAGGCCAAGATCTTTTCGCAAAATTCGACACAACGACTTGACAGAGATGCCCAACGCTTGAGGACGACGTATGAGATACTGATTTGAGTCTTTCTCAATTGATGCGCTAGCGACAGCAATATTCTTGACACTACGGACACTTCTCACTGGCACGGGAAGATTGTGTACTGTGCCAGTGGATTCAAATTGTTCCACTGGACGCTCAATTGTTAATCTGACAGGACGATTATGACGACCATAAATTGGACGTAGCGCTCTTAAAGTTGAGGTCACTGACTGAATTTCGGTAGTAAATTTAAATAATTTCGACTCGTTGTTGGATCGTATATCTTTCGATGATGAAGTGGCAAAACTTACTCAAGAGAAATGTCAGAAGAGCGGGAAAAAATGTGGCGTCGCTTGTTGTCCCTATCGGTCTACATTTGTAGCGTCCCTATTGAAAAACCCATTACTTTTTTATATGTATAAATATGTTTGAATTCTTGTTAAACTTTTCTTTTCTTTTTCAGGGCATCGCCAGCTGGTGCAAGAAGCAATCAATAGATTTGGTCATTGTTGGTCCTGAAGACCCCTTAGCCAATGGGTTGGGTGATGCTCTCAATAAGGCTGGTGTACGTTGTTTTGGTCCCAATAAGAAGGGCGCTCAAATTGAGTCGGACAAAAAGTGGGCCAAGGACTTTATGCTGCGGCATAGTATACCGACTGCGCGATATGCGTCATTTACCGATGTGAATCAGGCCAAGGAGTTTATAAATAGGTGGGTAAAGAAACGATTTAGAATTATAATTTTGGTGGATTGCTATGGCTATTGAGCTCCGTCAATATCTGTAGAGATAAGCTTGAAAATTAAAAATTTTGTAGCATAGTATTTAAAGACCGGAAAAAAATAAAATATATAGGGATCCAAGGATTAATCTCAACTAAGCTGGTACCTGATTTTCATTTAGATTAAGTTAGGTTAGTTTGATAGGCTAATAAGCCTTCTATAGACTACTTTTGATCCTTAGCGATACCAGTTGAGGGTTCTAAGGCCTCATTAATCATACCCTTCCAGTGTTTCATAAGATGCTACATACTTTTCGCCTGTAGTCTGCTCTATCTGTCTCCCCATTCTACAGGCGTGTGCCGCCACCAGACAGTGACCAGTGAGTATGCCTTCTCTCGGGTACACTTCGGTGAATCATTCCATATCTTTTTAATCTTCCTTACCATGTCCCTGTTCATATCATCGCACACACAATGCATGAGTTTACCAATGTCGGTCCCGTTTCTGGTTACCGAAGATTCTATGGATTTGACTTTTTCATTCAAATAACGCATATTTCTCCTTCAATTTCAGCGCCCCCTACAAAGCACTCGTCGTCAAAGCTGCCGGTTTGGCCGCCGGCAAAGGTGTCGTGGTTGCAGCAGATACCGTCGAGGCCTGTCAAGCTGTCGATGAGATACTTGGACAACGCAAATACGGTAATGCGGGCGACACCGTAGTCATAGAAGAATTACTCGTCGGCGAGGAAGTATCCGTGCTCGCATTTGTTGATACACAACATGCTCAGGCTATGTTGCCCGCGCAGGATCACAAGCGGCTGCGCGAAGGTGATGAGGGACCCAATACCGGTGGCATGGGCGCATACTGCCCATGTCCGTTAATACCGCCCGCCGATTTGGAACGCATTAATAGAGCTATACTGCAGAAAGCCGTAGATGCTTTACGCCAAGAGGGTATACACTATTGTGGTGTACTTTATGCGGGTCTAATGCTGACCGTTGATGGTCCTAAGGTGTTGGAGTTCAATTGCCGCTTTGGTGATCCGGAGACGCAAGTCATATTGCCATTACTCGAGACTGATTTGTATGCCGTAATGAGCGCTTGCTGTGAGAATCGTCTCAAGGAAATACAACTGCAGTGGCGTGAGGATGTCAGTGCCGTTGGTGTGGTCATGGCCAGTGCTGGCTATCCAGAGACCTCAACAAAGGGCTGCATAATCGAGGGTACATAATCCAATTAGTTATTTCGAAATATATTTAGAATATTTTCTCTATTTTCTTTTGAACTTGTTATCCAAACAGGTATGCCACCAAATACCGCTGATGAGTTGATCTTTCATAGCGGCGTAGCGGTCAACAAGGCTGGCCAGTATCTAACCAATGGTGGCCGTGTGCTGATAGCTGTAGCGCTGCGTGAAGATTTGCGCCAAGCGGCGGCTGACGCTACCAAGATATGTCAGGGAATCACATTTTCGGGCGCTGGCGCACAATTTCGTACCGATATTGCGGAGAAAGCCTTCAAAATGTAATTATTTGGCTTAACACATTCTTTACTTACATGAAGTGTCAAATTTAATAAATCTTTTGTACGAATCTTATGCACAAAAAAATCAAACTAATGGTGTTTCAATTACTTGGCAGGCTAAAGACGTTCGTTCCGACATTCAAAGCGCTCTCCTACAAGGATAGCGGTGTTGACATAGATGCGGGTGATGATCTGGTGCAACGCATAAAACCGTTGTCTCGTGGTACGCAAAGACCCGGTGTTGTGGGCGGTTTGGGTGGATTCGGTGGCTTATTCCGCTTGAATGAGGTGAGCAAAACATTTTCGAGCCGTTTTGAAAAGTACGATAAATCTTCAATATATTTCCTCACACAGCTAAATTACAAAAATCCTGTGATCTGCGAAGCCATTAATGGTGTGGGCACCAAGATAAAACTCGCACTCGAACATGAGATGTACGAAAGTATCGGTTACGATCTGCTCGCTATGTGCGTCAATGATGTCCTCGAGTCTGGCGCTGAACCAGTTGCCTTCTTGGACTACATAGCTTGTGGCAAGCTACAAGTGCCGATTGCTGCACAAATTGTAAAGGGTATTTCCGACGGCTGTCGTGAGGCGGGTTGTGCGCTCTTGGGTGGTGAGACCGCTGAAATGCCCACGGTCTACGAGGTCGGTAAATATGATATCGCCGGCTATAGCGTGGGTATACTTGAGGCTGGCAAGGAATTGCCGAAATTCCAGCAATACGAGGAGGGAGACTTACTGATATCGTTACCAGCGAACGGGTTGCATTGTGCGGGTTTCCATGCGCTATTAAAACAACTTGAGATGGCCGATATTGATTTGACCGTTAAGTGCGAATTTGGTGATGAGACTAAAACGTTAGGTAAAATGTTTGAAATCTCTTGAAGGATTAAAACTTAGTATAGCTGTTTTTACACAGGTCAACAGCTCTGCGAACCCTCTCGAATCTATGTGAAAGAAGTGCTCGCGCTCTTACGTGAATGCGATGTCAAGGCTATTTCGCATATAACCACCGGTTTGCTGCCAGATGTGCAACGCATTATACCGCCAGACCATGAGATATCTCTCGATTTTGGTGATCTCAAAATTCCAGCAATTTATGGCTGGTTAGTGGGCCGGTTACGCTTGACTCCACAAACACTTTTGGACAATCTGAACTGTGGTATTGGGCTTGTTATGATCGTGCCAAAGCGATGCACTGTTTGGAAGCGACTGCTTGGCACGGGCGCTAAGGTGTTCGGTGTGTTGAAACGTAGAATGCACTCTTGCCACCAACAACATCAAATTGAGGTGCGCAACTTTGTAGAGGGTTTGGAAAAATCCATCGAACGTTTTGGCGGTCTATCCGAGAGGAATATGCGTACCTTGGATGAGCCACATGAACGTGACTTAGCCTTGGAGCTATGCGATGGCGCTTTGACACAACAACGCAATGAAACTTTAACCACAAAACTGGGCAGACGTTTGATGGGCGTACCAAAGACATACAAGGACCCGGTATTGGTACTGGGCACTGATGGCGTGGGCACTAAAATAAAGATCGCACAACAAACCGAGCGCAATGGTACGGTTGGCATTGACCTGGTGGCGATGTGCGTGAATGACATACTGTGTAACGGCGCTGAACCGCTGACCTTCTCGAGCTATTATGCGTGCGGTGATTTGGTGGAAGAAACGGCAACTACGATAACTGGTGGCGTGATTGAAGGCGCAGCGCAAGCTGGCAGCAGTTTAGTGGGTGAGTACAAGTAGTGCGCGCATATCCAGTGGAAATTATATTTTTTTTTATTTTTTAGAGACGCACATTGCTGAGGTACCACTACTTTATGCATCCGATGTGTACGATCTTGCCGGTTTTTCACTTGGCATTGCTGAATACAGTCGCCTGCTGCCGCGCACTGATGAAATACGTGCGGGCGATGTGCTGATCGGCCTGCCGTCCTCCGGTGTGCATAGCAACGGCTTCAGTCTTGTACATGCCATTATGAAACAAGCCGGCGTTACATTCGAAGACAAAGCGCCTTTCAGTCATAAAACATTCGGTGAGGAATTCCTTACACCCACACGCATTTACGTTAAGGCACTGCTACCACTCGTGCAACAGGGTCATATCAAAGCCTTGGCGCATATTACCGGCGGTGGGCTAACGGAGAATATACCACGTGTACTACCCAAAACCTTAGCTGTGCAATTGGATGCGAAGCAATGGAATATACCACCCGTCTTTGGTTGGCTTGCCGCGACGGGTAATGTAGCGCCACAAGAAATGCAACGCACCTACAACTGTGGACTTGGCGTAATTTTAGTGGTCTCACCGAAATATGAACAGTCTGTGTTGGCTGAATTACAGTATCGTGAGCGCGCGACACGTGTCGGCGTGGTGGTGAAGCGCTCCAAGTCTGAAGCGCCACAGGTTGTAACCGATAACTTCCAAAGTTGCTTGCAGCGCGCACAGAAATTACAAAATAAGCCACGTAAGCGTGTTGCGGTGTTGATCTCCGGTACAGGCAGTAATCTGCAAGCGCTCATCGATGCTTGTCGCGATACCTCACAAGGTGTACACGCCGACATCGTTTTGGTAATATCGAATAAAGCGGGTGTGTTAGGTCTTGAGCGCGCGGAAAAAGCTGGCATACCCTCCGTGGTGATCTCGCATCAAGAATATGCGAAACGCGAGGACTTCGACGCGGAGATGACTAAAAAGTTGTTGGAGCACAATGTGGATTTGGTATGTTTGGCTGGATTTATGCGCGTATTGAGTGAGCAGTTTGTACGCCAGTGGAAGGGACGTTTGGTGAATATACATCCGTCATTGTTGCCTAAACACCCCGGCTTGAAGGTACAACAGAAGGCGCTTGATGCTGGCGATAAGGAGTCTGGCTGTACAGTGCACTTTGTGGATGAGGTAAGCGGTATATGCAAATACTTTGATTTAACTTCATGTTCACGGTTTTCATTTCGCACTTTTTAGGGTGTGGATACCGGTGGCATTATTATTCAAGCTAGCGTGCCCATACTGCCGAATGATACTGAAGAAAGTTTAACAAAGCGCATACATGTGGCGGAGCACTTTGCTTTCCCAAAAGCGCTGCGCCTGTTGGCCACTGAATCCGTCAAACTGAGTGAAGATGGCAAAGTGATTTTTTCCTGATTTTTAGTTTTAATTTTCAGTAACAATTTTTTGGGGGGTATAGAAATAGTTCTTATAGCAATATTCTACTTCAAAAACCAGTTTTGCCAACCGTTTAAGTGCGCCATGGAGTCTGTAACACTGCTCTTAAAACAATGAAATTCGTGAAAACTTTATATGCATATGTATACTAACGCAATGAAAAACAATGAAAGCATTTATAATAAAAAAAAACTAGTTTGTATAATAAAGTTTATGAAACTTGTAAAAATAGGTTAAAATAAAAATTTAATTAAGAAAATATTATCTATATCATTTATTTATAATATTCAAACAATATTAACATATCACGCTAGCCTTCAGCGGCTTAAATCACATACATACACAAAAAATGTGTGCCTTCAACAAATTTAAAACAATTTTTTTAACATATTCAAAAAAGTGAACCAAAAAACGAAAATATGTCGTTTTTGGCCGAATTTCCCGTACTCGCGGTTTCACTCGGCGGTTCTTTTTGTTTTTTAAAGTGCTTGAGCGCCTCTGGATCACTAATCACTTGCTCAGATAATTTTGCGATATTCAACCGGAAAAGCTGATTTTGCAGTATAGGCACAATTAGATTATATTTATCTATATTCTTGTTAATGTATTGGATATCATCGCTATAACGCTGCAAAACTGCTTGCCAAGCGCGATTCTCTTCTTCATCAAACGGATAGTCACCAAAGTAAGCACGTTCCGCACGCAGCTCCTGTTTTAGTTTTTCCACTGCTTCGCGTATATCGCGCTGTAGTGTAATCCATTCAGGTGTGAAACCGTTATCGAGCAGAATTTTATTCAACTTGTGCGTTGTAAAATCTAAATAGGGATTTTGCGTTTGCGCGCTACTCAAAGGTTTGCCAGCACACTTCAAATTGTCAAAGTCACCCTTTGCCATAGCTTCTTGTATGAGATCTTCACATATACGATCAAAGCCGTACTTTGTTTTGATGGCATGATTCTTATAAAATGTGCCTTTTTTCATAATTGTACGTTCACCCGCTTGTGATTTTTCAATACGATGACTGAGTACACGTTCCTGCGCTTTCATTGCTTTAACCTGCTGGTATTGTTTTTGCCTCTGAAAAGGATTACCAACGCCAATGCCGTCATAACTTAGATATTGGCGATGTTGTGGTGCTGTATGTTTTATATCAAATACTTCCTCTTCCTCATCTTCTAGTATATTTCGGCGATTTTTTGCAAATTTTTCTTGCAATATTTTGAATGCTTCATCTACTTCTTGAAAACGTTCAGCACTTGCTTCTGGTAGGCCAGAGTCGGGATGTACACGCTTTACCAGATCGATATAAGCATTACGGACAGTGTTCTGATCGGCTGCTTCATTAACGCCCAAAATACGAAAGCATTTCTGTGTACAAAAAAAAGCTTTATATATGTACATGAAAACTGTTTGAAGTAAAATCTCCAGTTACCTTGTATAGTTCCGCGCGTTTAATATGCATTCCTCTAAATTGCGAGGCAGCAGTTCGCCAGCATAAACTAGATAGTAGCGTAATTTGTCTGCCTCTCAGCAACATTTTAACAAATTAGTTACGTTAAATAACCTGTGAGAAAGCTGTTATTTTTACTACTAATACTGCCGTATTTTTACTTACAGGTAGCAGTGTTTATAGTGCGAAGTATATTTTAGTTTCCGTGGATATAATGCTTTAATTTAATATTTTTCAAAACAGTTTTTTAAAAGTTTATCACCTGAATATTTGTTTTTATTTAAGTCGTTATACTTGTCGCAATCAAAACAAAAACAGCTGATTGGCAATACGTTGCCACTGAGTAGCCTTTGAGACAAACTAAATGAAATAAATGTAATAAAGTATATTGTTTTTTTTTTTAATTAATTTTTAATTGAGTTCTTATAAAAATTTGCGTATTTTTACTTAATGATAAATAAATGATAGTTTTTGTTGCATTTTTCAATTATTTAACAATTTTTGTAATTGAGACTTTTCTGATGAGCCACCAATTTAGACAAGACAAGATAGCAAACATATGTCTATTTTCTTCCAATTTGAACACAGCTGGCGTTTCTCTTTGGCACTTGCTTTTCCATCAATTATCGAGCTAATAGTTGATCCTGCTCTTACATTTACAAATCTCATACGACGATATAAAGCGAAAATCATTTTTGATTTAGAAGTCGGCGGAGATAAAGGTGTAAAAAGTGTTGAGTGAAGATATAGAAAAGAAAATTTTCATTTGCAAATAATTAAATCAATTTGAACAGTGAAATCATAAAACAAATAGTATTTGATTTGTGAAATAAAGAGTTGGTGAAAATGTCTGAAAAGAAACGTTCAAGACGCCGTAAGGATGTAAGTGACTAAATAACAAAATGCATACATTTTGCACTATAGATGTTGAAAAGCATCCTACATTGAGTTTATGTCGTTATTTTTTCATATATTTTGGCGAATCAAATTTTTGTATCTGTGTATATGAAAAATGAATAGTGGAAAAGTTATTGCGCACATAAAATTGTCATGCTGGCGTGTATATTGCTGTTGAATAAGCAAGCAGATTGCCGTCGTAATGGACATAGAACAAATATATGGAATGTGTTGGTTATTAGCCACAATACGTAATTATTGAAATTATTCCTTTAAAATGTTGTATGAAGAAGAAAATTGCGGATATTTAAATTTGTGTTCTACTCTACCTGCTGTGTTGTTGCATTAGCGGCACTGATTATTGTTTTTGTTACTGGAAAAATATGCCAGTATGGGCAGAAATGATGCTAGGTGGCACAAGTGAGACAGATTGCAGAAGATTGTTTTTGTTTCTCAAGACGTTTGGTATTGCTTAACGTACGTGTATATAGCATATAGCGCGTAGATGTGTAAATGTCAGTCCAAATAACAAAAAATGTGTTGAGGAACAGTGCTCGCTTTTTCGCTCACACATCCATTTTATTTATTTGACCCCACATAATTTTCGCTCTCATTTTCAAAGTTTATTTTACAATAATTTGTTGTTTATTTATCGTAGCCATAAATGGATTATAATTTACTGATTTAATTGGTATTTCCCTGAATAAAATTAAGATTTCAATACTCTCATTGAGGGATAAGATTGTGATTATCAGTGCTTGCTTATGTGAACTTTTGAAATATTGAAGATTTTGCAGTCAATATTAAAAGTGAACATTCCTGATAGACTGTGATTACCCATTTCATTGATAAGCCGCCAAAGTATTTTATATTTATACTACTGATTTAACGTACTTGAAGTGCTCATAAATAAATTTAAAAAATTTACTTCATTTATTGTAGCTACAATTTCTTTTACAATGGCTATTACAAGGAGACACCCACACAAAGTTTGATTACGTACATACATACATACTTATGTATATAGGTATCTCCAGAATTAGAAATTGGGCCATGCGGGAGATATTTGATAATTTAAACGTTGTCGTTTTGTGGATACTTTTTAATAGTCATCTATAAATAAGAATGAAAACTAAAGGGCCAACGTTTACAAATCGATTTAAAATCTATTGAAACAAACAGAAATTACAAACGTTTGAAAAATTTCACGAATTCTACTAATTATATGTATATCAAACCATTGTAGTAATGCTTTAGAAAACATTGGTGATAGATTGAGAAATGTTCAACAGTCACATTACAATTGTCTCAATTGGAAGCACAAACAATTAAGCAATTTTATTTCTACATACATATGTACAAGATAATAATTAGTGAGTGATTTACAATTGTAAATTTGTGTGCATATTTATTTGCAAATCTAATGGAAACTGTTGGTTTGCAGCAGTAGTATTCAAATGCCTTACATAATTTAATGAAGACGGATTTTGTTGTCGATTAACTTATGACTTAAAATAATTTTAATATAAGAAAATAAAAAGCTATACCATGATTAAATAATTTTAATACGGAAATTGTTGCAGCAGCGGCGCTTAAAAAAATCCAAAAATATTTATTCAAGTGCTATTTTGCATTTGGCTTGTGTCTGGCTTCGATTTTACTTAACGTGAGAGTATATTTCTATAATTGCATAACAAAATATTCGGGAACACCTACTAAAATAAAATATAAAGCTTGGTACATACACAAATATATGTTCGATAGTTACGAGGCTTCATTTTAAAGGGCTTATAACTAGTTGGTGTTGACCGGGTCCCCTACTAGCTCTTTTTATTATTTTGCAAGAGCAACCAATACTAAAGAAAAATGTGAACGTCGCTTTGAAATGTTTAAACATTCGTTTGTGCAAAAACAATTTTTAAATTTTGTAAGTAATTGTAAATTAAAAATATAAATTGTTACAAAAGAAAATAAATGTAATCATCCATAACAAAGCATAGTCCAAATGCACAAAAAACGTGCTGACTACATATGACGTAGAAAATCAGCTGAAAGAGAAAATAAATATAAATTGTATATGCAAATAAAAAAATTATAATAATTTAAACACATGGAGCAAACCAGAAATTTCCAAACTAGTTTTGAGCGTGAAAATAAAAATGATATACTTAAATGAAAGTGAGCAAAAAGCAATTGAGAAAGAGTGCAGCAAAGCTGTTTCTCAGTCAATAGAGATATATTTTAGTATATTTAAAAAAATACTGAGTGATATTGAGATTGGAGCAAATTTTTACATTTACATACTTCTTTAGTAATGCTCTCCCTTTGTTAGCATCCTAATTTAATTGCTGTTTTGCTTATAAGACCACCAATCCGAAAGTAGATACCTGGTATATGTTAGTCACTGTTTTTTATACTTTCTTTAAATAATTTCATATTCTCTGGTTATATTTTTTTAATACTACTATATAATATTTTCCTAAAAGATCTTTCGTTTGATTTCTATCACTTCTAAAACTCAAATGCTTGCTTGTTCAATGTCTACAATTGGGATTCCCATTTGCTCGCTCTCCATGCAAATATATATCGCACTCTTTGCTTTTGAGCTTAGTTTGGCGTAAGTTCACTTAACAAATATTTGGTTTTCCTCTCAGCTGTTTCTGGTTATTTCAACACTTGTTGCCAGCCGTCTCCCAGAAGATTTCTTAGTTCTCTTCCTTCCAATTGTTGTTGTTGTACGCTTGTAATTTTTCTGCGTTTTTAATTTTTTTGTGGCTTTTTGTTATGATTACACATATGTATGTACGTTGGCGCTGTGCTGTGATTGTTGCTGTTTTTGTTAGAGGAGAAAGTTGTTCCACTGACTGACTTGCTTGTTGGCTGATTGAATGTCTGACCACTTGCTAGGTGCTCACTGCCATATTTTAATACAATTCAGTATTGTGTTGAAGTTTTGCGAGCAACGAAGCGACTGGCAACGTGACTTGTCTTCCGGAGGAAAAAAATTTAAATAAAAAGATAGAAAAAAAAACAAGCAACTTTTTTTTCGCGCTAAATTTTAAGACAAGAAATATTAAAAACAAACTCACAAGTTTTTTCAATTATAACTATGGAAGAGGAAACACATCACCACGAAGAGGAAGAAGAGCAATATGTGGAAGATGATGGGGATGTTAGTAAATTTTTATAAAAAATATAATAATCTATTAGGAAATGTTGTGAAATACTACATTGAACGCAATTTACACATCCAAAAGAATCCACGTTTTTTAAATTAAAATCTTCCATCAACAACTTTTTATTGCGTCGTTGTGGAAATACAATGGCTTTTACCTCCTTCGCAGATAAATATTTGAGCTACTTTAACTCGTTAAAAATTAAAAATCGATAAATTTGTACTTTCGATTGTGTTGGCCACACTTTTTACATGCACTATTTTCCCCAATTTGTTTGTCGACTTTCGAAAGTTGCTAATAAATGCTTTAAATGCAGCGACGTATGTATGCAAACATTTGCTTTTATTTGGTGTGACTAGAAAACAACACGTCACCGAATCGCCACATATCCACAAAAAGCTAAGCTGGCGCCAAAGTGGGGTTTCCACAACACCATTTTAGATATTAGCGCGCCTCAGAATGACGTCAAATACAGAAATCGCATATTGTATAACGATATTTTATCTGATTTTATATTCTTTAGATTTTTCGCAAAGATCGTTTTTATAATCTCACATATTTGCGCACAGCTGTTTTTGTTTGTGGCATCAGCTGAGATCATACTAAATGACTTACATACGTACAATTTACAAGAAATTTGTATTCATAGTTTTTATCGCCGATTATGTCATATAAAAGTTGACGTGTATATTTATGCATACTAAATTAAACTATTCAAGTGATTGTCAATAATTAACTATTGTTGCGTTTTGTACAGATATCGTTTATAATGAACTTTATTTTTTATAAATGGAAATATTAGCGTTAAAATATATTTATTTTTTATTTATTGTTTTTGGATGAAGCAGTGATGTGTGATAAACTATTCTAATAGATCTGGTTGAATGATATGTCGTTACTTCGTATAAAAAATGTCTGTTTATTTAAATAATAATTTTAATAGTATTTTTGACGTTTATTATTTTACTGTGTGAAATACTAAATTTCATATAAAATATTTTTTTTGGTTACATAAATTTTATTAATTTTTTTTTAATTTTAATTGTTTTTATTTCATTTATTTTTTTATTTTTTATCCTTTTTTAATTTTTAATTAATTTATTTTATTATTTTTTTATTTTATTTATTTTTTAGTGTTGATTTTTATTTTATTTATTATTTTGTTTTAATTTCTATTTTTAGTTTTTTTTTTATTTTTAGTATTTTTTCTTATAATTCTATTTTGTTCCTTTTTTGTGCATTATTTTATAATTATGATTTTGCTTTTTTCCGTTTGCGGTTTTACTTATTAATTTAAAGAAAATTTTATCAGGCATAATCTCAATTTTCACATGGGTTTTTTGTGGTTTCGGCACTTTATTTTTATTAAAGTTATTTGCACATATTTGCCTTTAGTTTATGTCGAGTTATATATTTCATTTTTGTTTCTTCATTTGTGTGTGCTTAGTGATAAGTGAATAATTAGGAAATATTAACAAACATAATCCCAAAATTTCTTATGAATTTCATTATTAATCACCAGAAAATCTTTTATTTACTCCCAAACACGTATAGGAGTACACAGGCCCCGGCGAACAAGAAGTTGAGAAGCCATCGAAGGAGGAATTCAAGGTCGCCAAATGGATGAAAGCAAACGTCAAATCAAAGAAAACGAAATTCCTCAGCCATAATGTGCAGTATTTCATATCGAATAAGGCGCTAGATGCCTTGCTAAAATCGAAATTCGCACAAGGCGATAACGCGCTCTTCACCACACGTGAACAGGCTATCGAATTTTTGGATGTGATGTTGGAGCATAAATTTTTCCATCGCGCCAAAAAAGTGCCCGTCTCGTTGGAGGAGATGCGCGGCAGTGGGGCAACTACAGGTAGCAAAACAACGAAAAACAAAAGTGATGAAAAAGAGCCACAGCACAAGAAGAAGGAGAAAGATGAGAAGAAGGATACCGAGGCTGAAGCCGAAGCCAGCGGTGCCAATGGCATGGGTGATGGCAATATAAGTGCTGGTGCCGGCAGTGGTGGTGGCGGTGCAGTTGAGAAGAAAGAGAAGCGCAAGCGAAAAATACGCTTGGACATGCATCATGAACAGGTTTTCGTTGATGGTTCAGAGCCGTACATTTGGATTTATGACCCCATACCAATACACTACTGGATTTACGGTCTAATTTTATTGCTGGGCGCCATACTGATTTGTTTGTTCCCACTCTGGCCACCACTTTTGCGTAAAGGTGTCTACTATTTGTCTGTGGCGGCGGCTGGATTCCTCGTACTCATATTGACTTTGACAGTAATACGGCTGATTGTTTTCATTTGTTAGTCAGGGCGACCCTCAAAATTTTTTCGTATTACAGTGTTGTATTTGAAGGTAACTGAAATAAAAACCTTTAAGTGCTTGGGTGGTCCTAAAAAACTAAAAACAGTAAGTTTGCAGCATAGATATTTTTGAAGTTTGGAAAAAAATATAAAACTGTCAGATTGTAGGACAAATATTTTTTAACGGCACATATATTACACCTAATTCTGTTTTTATACGGTTTTGTTTTACACAATTTGACACAATTCCGATTTTTTTGACGCCGCGATCTGAAGGTACCGTTGGAAAGAATCCTCCTGATAAAAAAATGTATAGGGTTATAGGGACCGCAAACGCTTAGTTTACGAGATATTTGACTTCAAAGTTCAAAAATTCCCAAAATTTCCACACGCTATTTCACCACATTAAACACACTTTACGCACATTTTTTACTTCAAATTAATTGGAGGATGGGGTCATGTGTAGAAGTTCACGCAAGTGAGGAAAGTTCTCTGATCGCCATTCACTTGGGA